>NW_019724755.1:105782-111779 GCF_002891405.2 Cryptotermes secundus
TGTCACAATATCAATAGAGGCGGAAACTACTATTGCAATGTGTTTGGTCAAAATCAATATATTGTGACATGTTGCGCAATGGAGGACAACCCCTCCCTCCCCCAAACGTGGCAGCTCTGACAACGGTGACATAGCCCCCCCGGGCTGCGTGGCACCGCTTCTTACTGTGACGTAATCGCAGAAATCGCAATATTTTTGAAACCAACAATAATATTCATCATATAAACAAAAGACAGTTTGGAAAGCTACATGTGTCATCAGTGAGATTATCTTCAATCCAGAAAGGCGTGTTATATTCATCCATTATGGTTTATAATAATCTTCCTCAAAATATACAAAGGATGCGTGATAATGTGAAGATATTTAAACACACATTGAAAAGTTTCCTCACAACAAATGCTTTTTATTCAATAGATGAATATATTTCTGTTAACCTTGTATAACATTTAATAACTATATTCCTTGTAATTTTGTTTATGAATGACAATGTATATTATGATTATTTGGTGCTTTTGGTTGTGTGTGGTTCTTTGCTGTTGACACGATTGTATTTCTGCAATAAGTCTTATTTTGACGAGTTCAATATCCGGTCCGATAAGGACAACGGATCAGTGAATTTATGAATTATGTACGTGTATGTATGTATGTAACCTGTCTTCGCTAGCTCGGGCACCTGGATCATGGGTTCGAATCCCACTCAGGGCATTGATGTTTGTGTGCGTTTTTCTGTGTTTGTCTACAGATAGAGGCCTTGCGACGAGCTGATCACTCGCCCAAGGAGTCCTATCGTATGTGTGAGTGTTGCGTAGCCGGGCTGGTTACTCCGCCGTCGTCAGGTTAATTATAATTAATTATCTCAAGAAGGACGTTTGCCTAATATTACTGAATATCAGTAATGGTATTTTCAATATCTCGTGGGAAAGGACTCTGCCTAGAAAGTGGATATAGGATGCTTTTACTACCTAATCCTTTACAATCTTGTCTTAATACTAGGATACCTCTACCTTGCAAACGACCAGAATGTCGTTGTCCATCTTGACATACTGTAGTAAACAGCTCTAGTTGTGGCGCTACGTACAACCAAGCATTACTTAAATGTAATGGTATCCACATAACTTGTCGTAATGGCAAGTAATTAAAGGTACAATCGTCAGGTATTTTCTGGTTGTTTGGATGCAGTAAGGTAGCTACACAATCCACATTAGGTACATATGTCACTATTGGCGTCATCTCAGCACAAACATAGTTGAGGTTATTAGGCTGCAAACATTTTTCAAGTTCGTATCGAGAAATGTGTCCATATTGTCTGTTTAAAGAATCCACAAAACTGTATTCCTTTCTTACGTTCAACACCTTCGTTGTAGCATTGGATTGCATTATCACAGGAAAAGGTATCACTCTATATAAAGTAAATCTAGTTTCCAAAATTAATGGGATTTTGACAACGTAAACAAGAAATGAACCTCGTGTATAAATAATAGGTCTAATTAAGGAAATAAGTTCTGCAGATGAGAAGGGAGGAAACATTGTTGATTCTGGCATGGTTTTTTGTGTTAACACTTCCTTAATTTTCTGAATAGTTATTATCTGTGGTTGGAGAACACCATTTTGAGCGTGTAAATATACATCTATCAATAAGTCAAATGTGCGTTGACATTCTTCAATCCCTCTTTCAATTTGTTTAATCAATTCATTTAGGACAAGGCTTGTATCAATTTCGTATTTTGATTTCGTATCTTGCAATTCTACGTTATGAGCTAAGTTTTCCAAAACTTTCTTCAGTTTTTGTTCGTTTCTTAGTATATCCATCCAAGTGGAATTCATCGTTAACAATGGTTGATTTTAAAACTAGCAATTGTTCTGATGCAATTCTTAAAATTTCCTTATGGTGTTTTTCTATTTCCATTATGTGATCATAATTTAACGTAACTTCCTCTTCCGTGGCTGTTCCGAAAAGGAATTTTAAAATTTTCCCACCGAAATCAAATAAATCTCGCTTACTTCATGTTTGTTCTTGTCCAACTAAATCTACTAAAATATCTTTTAGCCCGTCAACAAGGCGTCGTTTGGATTGAAAGTAAGGAGCGCTTGGTCTACAATCAGTATAGATAAACCAAGTCTCATTACTCAGTTTGTTACACATTTCACTTAGTGTTACAATTCGTTGTTTAGTTTGTCTCCATAAATCTTTAACAGGTCTTAGGTCTACATAAGTTACAAGACTCCATTCCCTTGGGAAAAAGTATATGCTTCCCATACTATCAAAGTAAACGCCTGTTTGACTTGTGATCTGAGTTATCCGCGAACCTTTGTCCAGGTCCAGTGTTTCAGCACATACACCTGTATGCTGATCTATTTTCGTTACATACATACGAGTATACCACAAAAGTAGGAACAAGACATTCATCCATGCCTTTTCCTTCATGTTTCAACCGAACCTGTAACATATGGTTTGGTTCTATTAACATGGGTTTTCACTTGCTTTTTACCTGTGGTACCTATTTTAGTTACAGTAACATTCGTTCCATTTATCTCCTTGACCTCATAATGACCCTTCCACAGTGGATCAAGTTTGTTTCTTTGTTCATTGTAAACTAATACTAAGTCTCCTACTTCGTACTGCTTACAGTTCCTAGTTTTATTTACCTTTTCACATTGCTTTACTTTATTAACCTGTAATCTCTCTTTTGCCTGCTGCCATGCTACTTGAAACTTCTGTCTGAATTCATGCACCAAATTTTCATAATTGTACAAAGGTTGAGGTTTTTGTTGCAACATTCCAGGTATTTTTGCTATTCTTCCAAATAATAATTCATATGGCGTGAATTTTGTCACAGTGTGTGGTGAAGTATTGTACGTGAAACAAGCGAAAGGAATCCATTGATCCCAATCATCTTGTAACTTGTTACTGAAGCAACGGAGATATTCAACTAAAACTTTATGTGACCGTTCCAGACTTCCGTTTGTTTCTGGGTGGTACACACTGGTTTTTAACTTCTTTATCTGTAGTAATTTACAACAGTTACAAACAAATTGCTCATGAATTGCGATCCTTGGTCTGTCAAAATTTGATCTGGGATACCATACTTTAAAATAACATCAAACACAAATTTGTGGGCTATTGTTTCTGCCGAAATATCTTCAATTGGAATGGCAATAATATATTTACTTAAATTATCCTGGCATGTAAGTAAATATTTATTTCTTCTTGTTGACATAGAAAATGGACCTACTATATCAAGATAAATTTTATCCCACGTTTGTTCTTGGGTGTCTGTTACTTGTAAATCGGCTTTTACCTTCGGACATGTCTGTTTGTTTAATTGGCAAAGTGGACATTTTCGAATATAAACCTCTACGTCCTTGAACATGTGGGGCCATGATACATACAATTTTAAGCGTTCATATGTTCGCTGGATGCCTTGATGCCTTCCAATTGGACATTCGTGCATTTCCTTTAACAATTTTAATTTTCTTTCTTCTGATATTTCTTGTTCATTAGCTTGAACACCGCATACAATAGGGTATCTACTAAGTGCATCGGCATTAACGTTTTTCACACCTGCTTTGTACACAATTTTAAACTGGTACTCTTCTAGCAACAATCGCCATCGTAACAAGCGTGAACTTGGATCTTTTATGCTGAATATCCAAGTCAAAGGTTTATGATCAGTAACTACGGTAAACGTTCTTCCGAGTAAGTATAGATGAAAATGCTTACATGACAATACTATTGCAAGAAGTTCCTTTTCTACAGTGCTGTAATTTATCTCAGCTTTATTCAAAGTTCTACTCGCGAATGCGATGGGTTTATCCTGGCCAATATCTCCTTAACTTAATATACTTCCTATTGCATAATCACTAGCATCTGTGGTTAATACAAAAGGTTGCGTGAAATCTGGGAATTTTAAAACTGGGGGTTTTGTTATTTGTTCTTTCAAATCTCGAAGGCGTTCTTCTTGTTCTCTTTCCCATTTCCATGTTTGAGTTTTCTTTAACAAATCATTAAGTGGTTTAGCCCTTCTGCTAAAATTTGGTATAAACTTTCTGTAGTATCCTACAAGCCCTAGAAATGATTTTACACTTGTGGTTGTTTTAGGAGTTGGAAATTCTACTATTGCTCTTATTTTATTAGGATCTGGTGCTACTCCATCAGCCGTTATAGTATGGCCTAAATATTGTAACTCCGTTTTCAAAAATTCGCATTTGTCAGGTTCTAATTGAATGTCATGTTCTCTTAGTTTCTGAAAAACTTGTTGAAGTCTGTAATGATGTTCCTGGAGGGTCTCGCCAAAAATTATTATATCATCTAGGTAAACTAGACAACGTAACCCGATTGATCCCATCAAAATCGTGTTCATTAATCTCTGAAAAGTAGCAGGAGCAGATTTTAATCCAAAAGGCATGCGCTTAAACTCAAAATGTCCTTTCTGAGTGCTAAAAGCAGTTTTACATTGGTCTTCTGGTGCTACGGGAATCTGCCAGTAGCCACTTGCGCAATCTAACGCTGAAAAGTATCTGGACTTTCCTAATTTATCTAACACTTCCTGAATATTTGGCAAGGGGTAACTGTCACCTACAGTAACCTGGTTAAGTTTCCTGAAATCTATACAGATTCTCCACTTCCGGACACCTGATGCGTCAACTTTCTTAGGTACGACTAGAATCGGAAAATTCCACGGTGATTGGCTTGGTGTGATTATGTCCTGTTTTAACATTTCTTCCACTTGTCTGTCTACTTCTTCCTGGTATTGTTCAGGAATTCTGTAGTTTTTAAGAGTTACTGCTCTACCGGAAATAATGGAAGGGGTAGGAATTGAATGTACAGCTGTTTTTGTTGCCGTTAATCTATCACCTGGTAGGCGAAAAATATCAGAGTAATTGAGACAAATCTCTTTTAGTTTGTCAAGGCCCTCAGTAATATGCGAAAGCCGCAATTTACTTAACAAAAGATTTCTCCTATCTGATGAATTTACTGTGCGTGTACTGTCTTTCAAACTAACAGTCGTCAATTCAGGCACCTTCTCTACCAGCATCTCCTCTTCGTTGCAATTAATTATCAAACAACAATATCTACCTTCGTCACATTGAACTATGCTATCAGCACAAATAATATTCTTTCCTATCATTTGTTTTGGACAATTTCTTATCCCTTGTTCAACAGTTGGAAATTGAACAATTGTTTCACTGAAAGGAGGTAATTTTATGGGGTCTTGTTTCCAAGGAATTTTAATTTCACTGTCATGACGTTCCAACCAATCTTGACCAAGTAGCATGTCAACATTTTGTGGCAAATGTTTCACAACATAGAATGGCATCTCCTTTCCACGTTCTACATTATTGATACACAAATTTACAACACCTATCACTGGGAATAGTTCTCCAGTTACAGTTTGGAATGATATATTCGCAGGTTTTATTTTAGCATATTTTAAACTATCTTGTTTAACTAACGAGACTTGCGATCCTGTGTCAATCAATGCCTCTCCATACCCTTCATGTAAATAATCACATAAAACATATACAACAAATGGGTTCACTGTTACTTTATCCACTAGGTTTTCCTTACATACCTGTTCCTTTAAAAAGTTGCAACCTTCAACTTTTTGAAATGGACTGAAACTGGGTTGCTCAGACAGTCCTACTGTCTGTTTCCCGGATTGCCCTTGCAATCTCTAGTTTCATGTCCACCCTTATTACATACCTTACAGAAGGGTTTGCCCTTGCAATCCCTTGACATATGACCAGGCTTCTGACAACGGAAGCAAGTAACCGTCGCAGTTGCATTTACTCCTGGTTCCCTTTTTACCTGTACAGAAGAGGTACGGGTGCCACCTACACTTCGTACATTCTGTGGGTGGTATATGTCTTTTACATATTTAGTTCGACCCTGATTTACATTATAAGCTCTGAATTGTTCTCTGGATTTCCTAGCACTTTCCTCTTCTAATGCTATCTCAATCAATTGTTTCAATGGCTTGTCCTCAGCTTTCACCC
>NW_019724755.1:112218-122025 GCF_002891405.2 Cryptotermes secundus
TGATGCTCCAACACCTCGATGTGGATCACCGAAAAATTTTGAAGTACGAAGAACTGACCTGTATCTACAAGTCAGTGAGAGGATTTCCTTCTATCCCACACCTGCTGCCACCAGTTTATGTTGCGTAGCCGGGCTGGTTACTCCGCCGTCGTCAGGTTAATTATAATTAATTATCTCAAGAAGGACGTTTGCCTAATATTACTGAATATCAGTAATGGTATTTTCAATATCTCGTGGGAAAGGACTCTGCCTAGACAAGAGTCGAAGGAAAACCGGAGAATCACAAGTTGAAGTTGAGTTGAGAAAGATGTTTATTAGAAGTTCGAAAAGTTAGATTAAGTATTCTTCAATACAGTCGATGTACACTAGACCAGATCTTGTTGGCCTCTCCTCTGCCCTCTCTACATACACACATTTCTTATGCTTAACAAAAATTAATTGGGATAGCAAGTCAGACTGTTTTAATTAGGCTGTCTCTTAAAGTTGGAAGGGGTGAGTTATTGGTAGTGATAGACCTTTGAACTTTAACAAGTCCACTGTTTCCCTACGTCTATCCTATCGTCAGGTTTTTTCTTGGTTCCTGGGTTACAGCATCGAGACAGACTAATGGTTTCCAGTGTCTGACAAACAATCTCAGTATACAGTTTACAGAAGTTATAATCATTCAGTAATAATATTCTTTTTAATTACCATATCACTTTATATCCCCTACTAGTGAAGTTTTTACTACCTGATGACGCACTACACGACACCTTTTTGCTACCTCATGTCGCACTACACGACATGAGATCTAGTAAACCGAAGTGAAACGGAGAGTTTCATGGAGGTAGGCCTAGGCCCAAATTGGGGCTGTAGCGCCAGAAGAAAAAATGTATGTATGTATGTAACACCGTTCATTAGTTCATCTTGTCACTGCAGCTAGATAATGACTTGGGATTCTTGTACACATTGTATTTCTACATTGGTAACGGCATTAGCATATACTAATACTGTCCTCCAAAATGACAAAGAGAAAATTACGTTGACCCCGACTGTACTTTCGATAAGTTTCTTGACCCGAGATACCGAACCTCCGATCGCGATAAACCGCAAGGCCTTCGGCTATATTCACGTGCCCCACGCGTCACGCCTCGCTTGTCGTCATAAAAAAAAGAAAAGTCCCTGTGGTTAATTAAGCACTACGCCATGAAGATGTATGGGGGAGTGGATGCATAAATCCACGTTTTCTTGATCTCAGCACTAGTTGGTGGTGAGTGGTCTAGCTTTAGGCCCAGGTCGCTTTTCCCTCGGGGAAATTCTCCCCCCGCCCATACCCACGAGATAGGAGGCCGGTGGCCCCCAAAGCCCGTCTGGACGACGTGGAGAAAATTCTTGACCCTACTCGATCCCTCGGCCGTCCAGCCCGTAGCCAGTCGCTGTACCGACTGCGCTATCCCGGCTCCTCACGTCCAGCCTGTAGCCAGTCGCTATACTGACTGCGCTATCCCGGCTCCTCACGTCCAGCCCGTAGCCAGTCGCTGTACCGACTGCGCTATCCCGGCTCCTCACGTCGAGCCTGTAGCCAGTCGCTATACTGACTGCTCTATCCCCGCTCTTCACGTCTTTCTCTCATCCATCACATAAACAAATTTAATGCAAGTATTACCATATGTGTGGTAGTGGCCAGAGTTCCTGCCTACAGATTCAGAGGTTCCGGGTTCGATTCCCGGTGCTACCAGATTTTCTGAGAGCTAGTGGTTCTGGACGGGGTCCACTCAGCCTCGTGAGGATAATTGAGGAGCTATTTGAATTGAAAAGTAACGGCTCCGGTCTAGAAAACCGAAATTAACGGCCGTGGGGATTCGTTGCGCTGACCACGAGACATCATCTATTCACTCAAGTTGGCACTAACTTCGCCGACAAGCGGCGGTCACTGGGTCGATATAGTTCGCTTGCGGACTAAAACAACTGAGTTTTTTTATTACCACATGTGTGCCTTATTTCACTTACTAATCCCTGAATTCACTCTGGCAAACACTGGAAAAATATTAAGTGCGCCATACAATAAACATCAAATTTATGTTCACATCTTTCATTTTCTGGACTCTTTGATAGCTGAAGCATTTGGCATTCTTACAGCCATGGTATCATCTACGATAGTTTCAATACAATTTCATATTCCCAAAATATACACTAGAGAAACCATGACATGTCATTCTGGTTCAACCTCTAACACGACATACGGGAAAATAACCACTGACCCCAGTAACCACACGATCTTGGAACGCTTGAACGCTTGGATGGTGCGGCTGAATTCTGCTTCGAGTATAGTTCTTTGTTCATGTTACTTGGTGTGTTTGTTAATGAACAGTCGCACAAATGCACCCATCACATTTGATATGATTGTTCATCCATCTGTCTGTGCGTAATAACCCAAGAAAAATAAAATACAATATCTGAGCAACAGATTAAATGGTGATAGTCTGCTACTCCCCCTCCTTGGCCTCAAAATATCACATGATTGCTAATGGTCCTTCATCACAGCCAGGAAGGCACTGGACATGATCGCCAAAAACCATACCTCGAATCATATGCATAAGCAACAATAATACAACATAGCAACACTCTGCAATGGCAGGGTGGCTGTGTCTTGATGGGGATGTATTATAGACCATGCATGCTTTGAGACACAGCTTAGGAAAACCTCCTCGTGGTCCTGCTGGGCAACGACAGTCTTGGGGGTCTGCATTAGCATGAGCTTCCGGGGCTGGCGGCCGAGTTTCCACAAAGGACAATGGCCATTTGACCAGAGCTTCCCACGCGGCGGAATAATGATTCTTGGGTTTCATTATGATGTACCCAGGACGAATGCGGGAGAGCACTTCTATAGGGGTAGCTACGGCTATTTGAGTTGTCTCCCTAGAGTACCGATAAGATGCCGCAAGCCTTAGGGATTAACACGCTAAAATGGTTTGACCAACCGTTAGGAATAGGGGAGCCCAGAAACTACTCCAGGGCGATAACCTTGTGTAGGATGCCCTGGTCGCAACCTCATGACAATTAGTATCGCACTCCCATTTATCATCTGGGATACCCCTCTCCCCCCGAACATGCGCTCTTGGTCCTGGAGGCTTGTGAGGGTTATATTTGTGAAGGACCAACCTCCTA
The DNA here is from genome assembly GCF_002891405.2 of Cryptotermes secundus. NCBI lineage: Eukaryota > Metazoa > Arthropoda > Insecta > Blattodea > Kalotermitidae > Cryptotermes > Cryptotermes secundus. Next base: position 115,366 of record NW_019724755.1, read on the forward strand.
AGCCAATCCATCGTGCCGAGGACTGTATGGCACTGGGGTGGTTATTGGCCAGTGTCACGAACGATCCGCTCGGGGCACCAGGCAGCACCCTGTTGTATTTATGCCTTCCACCCGTACGGGACTCTGCGGGTGGTGACCTTTTAAATCCCCATTACTCGTGGGACCGAAATGAAAAAGGGACCAAACAAGAAAAGCGGTCGTAAAAACCTTAAACTGAAGAGGGGACCCCCTTCAAGGAGATCCCTACGAGAAATGCTTCAGCAGGGAGCTGGAAGCTCTGGCGAACCGTTAACGGGCCCAGTTGCAACCGGCAAACATGCTGTTGAAATTCCAGCCAAAGGCAAGGATGAACCAGTGATTCAAAACTTGCCAGAGGCAAAACCAAAAACTGCTCTCTTGGGAGCCGGTAGTACTGACACACCACTGCAGGGAGCCAGTACTTCTAATATACCTGAAGCAGGGGGAAGACTGGAACACCTAGGCTCTGGAATAGGTGGACCCCGTCTGGCTAGGAAACCTTTGTTTGGGGCCGCTAGACGGAAGTTAAAACAGGCAAAAGCAGAGACAGACAAAGCAGCAACTGGGAGCAGTCAGCAACCATGGAATGCAAGCTCGTCCAAGCAGGGAGAAAACCTTACTGGCACCATTAATAGGCCAAGGTCGGAGGGCAGTACTCCTACAGAAACGGCTAGAACTCTGAAAAAGCCCAGGGACTGTAAAGGACCGGGGACTTAGAAGGAGGCTTTGACCAATGTAAAGGTATCTATCTTCAAGGAGACTTACCCTGAGGATAGCTTACCGAAAACGACCAAAATTCCATTCTGGAAGCATGGGGCGAAATGTTACGTAGGACTCCAAAGAAAGAACTACCACACATGAAATCCTACAGACTGTTGGGAGATGCACTTATATATGTGCCGACCAACAGTCTGGTCAATGTCTCATCAGAGCCACTGACAACCACAGGCTCAAATCAGGGACCAGGCTGAAGGCTACTGATGCCAGGAACCTGCCTAAGCCTGTTAAAGTAGCTCTCCGGACCTGGGACAGAATTGCCCAAAACCAGGAAAAGCTACTGAAATGGATTGCAGACCTTAATACGCGACTTCATACAGAGAACTGGAAGATATTAGACAAGCAGTCTGAGTCGAAAGGCCAAAGGCTTATCCTATTCATAGACCGGGACTCCTATACTACTATGCAGAGGACCGGTTATAAAATATTTACAGGACTCTCACAGGGGACTGTTAAGGTGCTGGACGATCCTGAAGTTCAGCCCCGGGCAGAACCCGTGACAAACACTGTATCTTCCAACTCAGTCTCTGAGGAAGGGGATGAGGTACCCAGCCCCCCAGATGACCAAAGTAAAATGGATCAGAGGACCTCTACACATGGAACCCAGTCCGAGAAAGAATAGGGACATAAGATGGAAACTGACACCTCCTCAATTGGAAGAGATCATGAAATTTCTTCAAATTAACCTACACCACAGCAAAGCTGCCATGGCAGCTCTGTGTCAACAGCTAGCTGAGGGTAAGGCAGACATATTACTTATTCAGGAACCTCGGTTATACAAGGGTCAAAAAAAAGGGCTTAAATAATACAGGGGAACAATTTACTCTGTTGTACCCAGTAATAATGCAAGATCTTGGGTTTATATCAGGAATCATGTTAATGCCTTGCCTTTGCTGGAGCTCTGTTCTAGGGATGCAACAGCGGTAATGATAACATATCCATATCGAGAAGGCAGCAAGGAGCTGATTGTTACTTCAGTCTACCTTCCATATGACTCGGATGAACCACCACCAAATAAGGAAATGAGGGACATCACAGACTACTGCTTTAGCAGGAAGAAGCAACTCATCACTGGGCGTAATGCCAACGCGCACCACATCTTTTGGGGGAGCACCGGCACTAACCCAAGGGGAGAGAGCCTTATGGAATTACTGGTGAGTTCGAACCTGAATATTCTAAACCATAGTAATGAACCTACATTTGTGGCTTGCAATAGGAAGGAGGTTATTGATTTGACACTAGGGACAAATAACATAGGAAACCTGGTAAGTAACTGGCATGTATCTGATGAGCCGCCCCTTTCGGATCACAGATATATATGCTTTAAAATAAGTAACATCACAGTACATCAAACTACTTGTAGGAATCCTAAGAGAACCAATTGTGGTCTTACAAAGACGACCTAAAGGTAAATCTAGAGGCCATCTCGCGTAATATACGCACAATAAAGGATGTAGATCAGTCCGTTGACCAGTTTCAACGGGTTATTATCTCGTCCTTTAATCAGAATTGTCCGGCTATGACCACTTGCGGACCAAGGAGAACGCCTTGGTGGAATAAACAGCTGAGTGGGCTTAGGATCAAAACAAGAAGGCTGTTCAATACAGCTAAAAGAACAGAGTAGTGGGACACCTATAAGGAAGCCCTTGCCTGTTACAAGAAAGAAATAAGGAAAGCCAAGTAATCCTCATGGAGGAGACACTGCCAGGAGATCAATGATGTACCAGGCGGTACCACACTCATGAGAATCATGGCAAAACAGGCGACCAACAAGGTCAGCACAATTAAGCTGCCTAACGGACAGTATACTCAAACAGGAAGGGAAACACTGAATGAATTATTCAGAGTTACTTTCCTGGTTCCAAATTGCTTGACAATTTGGATGATGGACAGGGTCAGCAAAATCTGAACACTTGCCGAAGCAAGATGAACAGAGTAGACCTGAACCTGGCCAAAGTCATAATTAATCAATCAAAAATAAGATGGGCAGTGAACACTTTCAGCCCATTTAAATCAGCGGGAACGGATGGAATTGTACCGGCACTTTTGCAACATGGGGCAGAACTTTTAGTTCCACACCTATGCCGCATATATAAAGCCTGCTTGGCACGTGGTTTCATTCCCACAGCCTGGAGGCAAGTTAAGGTGACGTTTATTCCAAAACCCGGGAAACTTGATTAAACTGAGGCCAAGGTTTATCGTCCTATCAGCCTGTCGTCTTTCTGTTTGAAAAATATGGAGAAACTTGTGGATAGGCATATTAGGGACAGGGTATTGAGGACATGTCCTCTACACTCAAACCAACATGCCTATCAAACAGGTAAATCTAGTGAAAGTGCAATACATAATGTGGTAACATGCATAGAAAGTGCAATTGAACACAAGGATATTGCCTTAGGAGCATTCCTTGATATAGAGGGAGCTTTTGATAGAACTTCATTTGACGTAATTAAACAGGCTGCTGGAAGGCATGGCATAGAGCCTGCAATATGCAGATGGATCAATGCTATGCTGGAAAGCAGAACCATAGCTGCTACATTATCGGGAGAAACCCTGGGGGCGTACTTTCGCCTCTACTGTGGAGTCTGGTCATCGACGATCTCCTATGGGGACTCCTGATGACATAGCAATCATCATAAATGGAAAATTCCTTTCGACCTTATCAGAGCGCCTACAAACAGCTCTGTACATGATCCAACGATGGTGCGAAAGAACAGGTCTTTCCACCAACCCCAATAAGACGATAATTATACCGTTTACTAGGAAGAGAAATATAAAGGGTCTTAAGGAACCAACTCTCTTCAATAAGACAATCCAGCTCTCCAGCGATGTCAAGTACCTTGGTCTAGGTCTAGACAAGGGACTGACATGGAAAAAGCAGCTGGAAAAGGTCATGAATATAACCAATAAGGCTTCTTGGACATGCAGAGGCATGTTTGGTAAAACTTGGGGACTGCAGCCACATGTTATACACTGGATATACACTGCGGTTGTGAGACCCATAATTACTTATGGTGCCACAGTTTGGTGGCCCAGAGTTAAATTTAAGACAAGCAAGACAGAAATTAGCAAACTGCAAAGGTTGGCTTCCTTAGGTATCACAGGAGCATTTCGAACATCTCCAACAGCTGCACTGGAGATACTCCTTGGACTCCCCCCACTGCATGTACAGTTGGATGCAGATGCCAGGGCAGGAATTTACCGTCTCCAGCGCAGTGGACAATGGAAACCTAGATCTGATGGTTTTGGCCATGCGTACATGACTCAGGACATGAAAAAAGACCATATTACAAATGGGGTCTGATAAAATTATACTGAGATATGTATATGAAAAACCCTTCACTGTCAGATTTCCTGACAGGAGTGAATGGGAAGATGGGTTTCGGCCCGATAGAAAAGGGGGACTGATCTGGTATACAGATGGTTTCAAGACAAATAAGGGCACTGGAGCTGGTGTGTACTGCCATGGCACGAGGCGGAAACTTAGTTCAGCCTTGGGCAGTACACGACAGTATTCCAGGCAGATGTATATGCCATTAAAGCATGTATTATGGAGAATTTAGATATGAACTATAGAAATAGGAACATCTACATTCTATCTGACAGCCAAGATGGACTTAAAGCGCTTGACAAATACCAGATCAATTCAAAATTGGTCTGGGATTGCCACCAAACCATCATGGAACTGGCAAAACATGACAGGGTACAACTGATATGGGTGCCGCGGCATGAGGGTATTGCTGGAAATGAAGCAGCAGACCAATTAGCTAAAATTGGAGCTAAACATCCATTCATAGGTCCTCTACCAGCCTGTGGCATCTCTCTATGAGTTACCAAACAGGCAATCAGGGACTGGGCTAACATAAAACATAAGAAATACTGGGAATCCTTAACTGGACTCATGCAAGCAAAGAGACTCATATGAGGATCTTCCGCTAAGAGAGAGAAGGAAATGTTGAAGCCCAGCAGGAACCAGGTACGATGGGTGGTAAGACTACTTACAAGACACTGTCACCTTAAAGGACACCTGTTCAAACTGGGACTGAGTGATAGTCCCACCTGTGAGAGGTGTCAGATAGAAAATGAAAAAGCCACACACGTCCTGTGTGAATGTGAGTCTTTAGCTTATTTAAGACTACGTCACTTGGGTCAGTACTTTATGGAACCAAGTGACTATTTTGACGCCCCTACATCCCAAATCCTGCACTTCATCTGAAGCGTTGGTTTGCTGAGGGAATAATTAAAAAAGGGGAAGCACAATGAACCACTGAGGTCTAGGTGCAAGGGCCAAGAAGGCCTACCCCTCATACATTCAGTCATTCATTCAAATACTCTGCAATTATTTGTCTTCCCATTTTCCCCAAATTCCAACGCACCTGTGATAAGACAGTGAATCGGTAATGCAATAATTATCTGGGCTGAAGAAATACTATTTAAGAAATCCACTTACCTAGACATCTGGATTTATGTCAAGTGTTCCTGCATGTTTAAACGAAACTTATAGTAAAGTCAATATAGGTAAACATCTGTCTGATAAATTTCCTATCCAGAATGGTTTAAGACAAGGAGATGCTTTATCGCCACTCCTTTTTCAACTTTGCTTTAGAATACACCATTAGGTCTAGGAAAACCAGGTGGGACTGAAATTAAATGGGACACATAGCTGTTGGTCTATGCCGATGATGTGAATGTACAGGGTGATAATATAGATACAACAGAGAAAAACGCATAAACTTTAATTGATCCAAGTAAGGAGGTTGGTCTAGAAGTAAACACAGAGGAAGCTAATTATATGTTGCTGTCTCATCACCAAAATACAGGACAAAATCATGATATAATGATAGAAAACAAATGTTTTGAAAATGTGGCACAGTTCAGATATTTAGGGATGATGATAACAAATCAAAACCTGATTCTGGAGGAAATTAAGAGGAGATTGAACTCGGTTAATGCTTGCTACATTCAGTTCAGAACCTTTCGTCTTCTCGTCTGCTGCCCCAAAACATAAAAATTAGAATATACAAAACTATAATTTTGCCTGTGGTTCTGTATGGGTGTGAAATTTGGTCTCTGATATAAAGGTATGATCATAGACTGATGCTGCTTGAGAACAGGATGTTGAGAATATTTAGGCCAAAGAGAGATGAAGTAACAGAAGGTTGGAGAAAACTGAACAATGAGGAGCTTTGTAACTTGTACTCTTCTCCAAGTACAATTAGAATAATCAAGCGAAGGAGGATGAGGTTGGTAGGGCATGTAGCACGAGTGAGGGAGTCGAGGAATGCGTATAGGATATTGGTGGGAAAGCCAGAAGGAAAGAGACCACTAGGAAGACCAAGGCGTAGGTGGGTGGACAATATTAGAATGGATCTTAGAGAGATAGGATGGGATGGTACGGATTGGACTAATCAGGCTCAGGATAGGGACCAGTGGAGGGCTCTTGTGAAAAATGCTGGGAAATTCTTCGGTAGCTGGAGATTTCGCTTCTCCTCAAGAAGGGCTCAACTGCACAAGTAAGTAAGTTTCTGCATTCAATCTCCAATAACTGACCCATGGACTCATCATCATCATCAGTAATCTGTCAAGACGACAGGTCCACAGTCTCTTTCAAAACAATTCCTCCACTTAATGCGATCTAGAGCTTTCTCCTTCAAATGACAGTATCCTCTTCTGTCCCCAAGGTCATCCAGCATCTTCTTACGTCTTCTTCCTCGTCTTCTTGTCACTTCTATCCGCCCATCTATCTTTCCTTCGATAGCTTCTTTTAGAAGGCAGTTTCTGCGTAAAATATGACCAATCCAATTAGCCTTCCGTTTTCTTATTTCATGTAGGATATTCCTCTGCTCACTGACTCTAATTAAATTA
>NW_019724755.1:123271-125186 GCF_002891405.2 Cryptotermes secundus
ACTGTATAATCACCGCAAAACCTTTCACCTTGTCCTTTCCACCGCACTTCGCTGACACCTAGAACAGACACTTCATTCTTCTGCATTTCCGTTTTCAAATTCTCCAATTTTCCTGCTTGATTCAAGGTCCTGACATTCCATGTTCCAATCTTGTATCCATGCTGTTTCTTCTGATCTTCGCACTTTTTCTTGTTGTAACGCCTGCATGACATTTCCTCTAGAAACACTCCCCCCCGGAGATCCGATTGGGGGAGTAGTTTACCTCCGGATTGTTTTGCCTCCAGAGGAAACATCTCGCATATATGGTATCTCTGTTTTTGGAAAGAGACTATCCAGGAAAAGTGATAATGTGGTAGTTTTTCCATTTGCTTTCCACATCGCAGTACAGCAGCCGTTCAAACCACTCTGGTCACGCCTGCTGCTATACGAACTTGAACCATCTCGAGCATCATTTGCTCTGTGCTTCAAGTCGCTACTGATGACGCTGCTTCCGGCATCAGTTTTTGGTGTCTCTCTTCGTCTGATGCCTACCCTTTGACCTGTCCAGCAAGGGAGGCCCTGCCAGTAGCTACGCTACCGCTGGTATAGCTCTCGGGGTCCTTGGCATACTCAAACCCCCTCACCACGATAAGGTGGAGACACCAACGAGGGAGCCATGGACTATGGGCCAGCATATGTTTGAAACCTTGCTGATGAGAGCTGTAGCAAGGGGACACTGATTTGCAATTCTTGTAGTGCCAGTACTAAATAGCATGCAATGTCTGTTAAATTTCCAAGTATAGTAAACTGCCCATTATCCAGCATACATGTGGAATATGATCTGCTGGATACATTAATCTGCTGGCTGAATGAGAATAATTCTTATGGAAATTCAATGAAAAATTAAAACATATTTTCACTTTTAGTTTTTGTACAGGAGACTTCCAAGGTGACAGTGGAAGGGTTTGTGGGGTCTTATGAAGTTTTGTCATTACTCCGATGACAACCCACTTCTTCGGAACAGTTTGTTGGCCCTGAAAAGGACCCTGGTTGCTGACATGCTTGACCGGTGAGGTAGCGCGGCGCACGCCGGTAGGGAGAGAGGTTAGTTACGGTGACTGGACTGGCCGCAGTGCGGCCGTGGCTGGAGGTTGCTTGGTTGCCATGCGGCAGGTGAGTTGAGGGTTGCTTGATCGCAGCGCGGCGGCTGCTGGTGAAAGGCTAGTCGTTGAGCGCGGTCGCTGGAGCGGAGAGGCGGTGGCTACGCCAGTTGCCCATTGTGTCGGGGATGACTACCGGCGAGTCCGTGCGGCCTAGTTGCCCAGTGAGTTGGGTGCGACCGGCAGACAGCCATGGCAGTCATGCCTGGCGCAGCGAAGCGCCTATGCCTCCGTAGACCGAGCGCTGGCGACGAAGCCTACTGGCTGATGTTGCTTGGTGTGGCTAGCTCGTAGACTGATGATCGACTGATAATTCGGCAAGGCAAGGCAAGGTCATGTTACAACTGACGGTCAGTCAGTCTGTCTGTCTTGGTGTCGAGCCCCATCTGGGGCTCATAACTAGATATTTCTTTTGAATGAAAGTTACTGTCCTGTCCATGTGTAGCGCCTTCTCTGACGAGAGGTCGGGTCTGTCATTTGTTAGTCAGTCTTTATTAATAAGTCCATTGTCTGTATTTACACATATTTCCAATACACACTTATTTCTTATTTAAATGTACAATATAAACACGGCCTCTGCCAGTCCAGGCTAGGTAAAGCAGATTATACCCTTATATATATATATATATTTCCTAGTATTATTAGCTACCACGGGAGTCTAGTCACTTGAACGGTCGTATGCCTGACCGCCGCCAAGTTTAAGCCTCTTATACTTTCTGTGTCGGGCTTCGCCTTGTCCGATGTTGCGAACATTCTCATTATCATGATTTTGTATG
>NW_019724755.1:131138-131799 GCF_002891405.2 Cryptotermes secundus
AAAACTGTGGCAAGAAACCAGGGATCCAGCGTGTAAAACGGCAGTCAATTGGGTCTCCAAATCAATCAGGCGAATGACCCGTAAAAAGGCACTTGAACGGTGGGAAACAAAAATAAGTAACGCTGAAGTCACACCTCAGTGTATACGGCCCATTGCGAAATCTCTCCTTCAGAGAGACGGACCAAGGGCACCAACTGCTATTCATGGTTCTTCCGGCCTAAAATTTCATCCTTCTGGAAAAGCCAACGAAATTGCCGACTGTTTGGAAATGCACTTCACGCCACATGACTTGTGCGACAAAAACCATGAAGAGCGGGTGGAGGCTGGAGTTGAAGCCCTGCTGGAAGCCGTGGATGAAAACCCCCCTCTAAGGATCAGACCATGTGACGTTCAGAAATTAATAAAATCCCTGAAAATAAAAAAGGCATGTGGAATTGACGACATCCCAAATGAATGCCTCAAGCACCTTCCGAGGCGACCATTGGTTCACCTAACTCACTTATTCAATCACTCTTTTCGGCTCTCTCACTTTCAAAATACTTGGAAGGAAGCAAAAATAATAACTTTACCTAAACCGGGTAAAGACCCGAAATTTCCTCAAAATTTACGTCCGATCAGCCTCCTGTCCACGACAGGAAAACTATTCGAAAAAGTAATTTTG
>NW_019724755.1:132799-140109 GCF_002891405.2 Cryptotermes secundus
AAAGGGTATAATCTGCTTTACCTAGCCTGGACTGACAGAGGCCGTGTATATATTGTACATTTAAATAAGAAATAAGTGTGTATTGTAAATATGTGTAAATACAGACAATGGACTTATTAATAAAGACTGACTAACAAATGACAGACCCGACCTCTCGTCAGAGAGGGCGCTACACATGGACAGGACAGTAACTTTCATTCAAAAGAAATATCTAGTTATGAGCCCCAGATGGGGCTCGACACCAAGACAGACAGACTGACTGACCGTCAGTTGTAACATGACCTTGACCTTGAATCTGATTGGTTAGCGCGCGTGATTGTGAAAGTGATGTGAAGAGCGAGCGTTGCAGGAATGCGTGATAATGTGGGATGTTCCCACAGGTTAAAAACTTCAGATGCATACTCATATACTGTACTCACATGACAAATTCAACTCGCCCTTACTGTAAGGCAGGGCGCATATCAAGGAATCTGGCAACGGCGATTTCCGAGAAATATCTCCAATTTCAAGGAGGCAACTAGTTTCCAAATTAGCAGGCGCACACTTAGGAGACTTGCATTCGATTAGTTCCTCACATCATCTCAAGTGGGCGTGTTTGCCAGCCAATTGCGTGCGCTTATCTTCTGGAATGTCACGTAATAATATTGTTCCTGTAATGATATGGTGGTGGTTTAAACGGTGTAAGAGGAAACAGAACATTATTGTGACGTATTATAGTACGTCCATTGCTGCGCAACGGCTACAATGAGAGCACATATTTCTGTGACAACGAATACGTGGAAATTGTTGAATGTGTTCGCTAAATCCGAGACCGGCGTGAATTTATTTGTCGCGTTACATAGGCAACACCCGACAATATTTTAGCATCCCTCTGCATTGAGGCATTATCCTTATTATCAAAGTACACGTCAATAATGCAACAATATAAAAGACATCAAGAATATGTCACTCACTAAAAATGTATTTCAATACAATACTTTATGATGTCAAAGTTCTTAAAATGTCAATAGGACACTAAGATTATATTTTATACATTTAAAAATTTTGACAATCACTTTTATTGTATAAAATATACTTTTAGTGTCCTACTGACATTTTAATGATTTTAACATAATAAAGTATTGTAACGTGTTTCGTTACTGAATACGCCGTAGAGATCGTTAATTGGTTTATTCAACAATCTACAAGAAACGGCTACAATTAATTATCACACAGTTGCGGGGTTTCACACTTTATAACCCTAATCGCATTAATCTGTTTACACTGTTGCGGGGTTTCACGATTTATAACCCTATGCGCAAATCAGTTCACTCTGCCTTCAGTGGTCTACACATTTACAGTAGGGGAGCTATGTATCACTGTATCACACGCTCCCAATTACACAATCACACACACGTCCGGCTCTTCTTTCCGCGACAGCTGCTATACTCCAACTTGTAGTCGGCTGACTGGAGAACTGTTGCTAACACACTCGGCGACTGTCACATTACAAGTCGACTCGGCGACGGTTACGTTCCAACTCGGAAATGTCTTCGGCGATGGCCACGGTATAACTCGACTCGGCGACTGTTACTTTACAACTCGGCTCGGCGACTGCCCACATTCCAACTGACTAGTAGCTGCTGTGCAGTTCCCTTATATAGCCGCAGTGGTGCCTGTTGCGTGCCACGTCACAGTAGGAAGTTGATTACGGGTACGTAGCGTTGCGCGTTACGTCACCGCGGAGGGGTGGGAGGGAGCGCTACGTTACCGCCACGCGCCTGTGGCCTGAGGTGCCACGTTGCTGCTGGGTAGGGAGGGGTTCTCCATTGCGCAACATGTTACAGTATTAAAATACATTTTCCGTGAGTGACATATTCTTGATGTCTTGTACATTGTTGCATTAGTGACCTATACTTTGATAATAAGGATAAGGATACAGAACTGTTCAAATCATTTTACAGAATGAGCATTGAAAGTTTTTCTTTATTAGTGGACCATGTAGGACCTAAAATTCAAAGACAAGATACAAATTTTCGTACAGTTGTGGCAGCAGAACCACAGGCAAAATTACAGTTCTGCATATTCCAATTTTTATGTCGTTTAACAGCAGACATGAAGACAAAAGGTTCTGAACTGAATGGTAGCAAGCATTACCCGAATTCAATCTCCTCTTAATTTCCTCCTCAATCAGGTTTTTGTTTGTTATCGTCGTTCCTAAATATCTGCACTGTGCCACATTTTTAAAACCTCTGTTACCTAACTTTATGTCATGATTTTGCTCTACATTTTGGTGATGAGATAGCAACATATACTTAGTTTTCTCTATGTTTACTAGCAGACCAACCTCCTTACTTACGTCACTTAAAGGTTTTGTGTTTCTCTTTATGGTATCTATACTATCACTCAGTAGATTCACATCATCATCGACCAACAGCTATGTGTCCCATTCAATTTCAGTCCCACCTGGTTTTCCTGGACCTTCCTAATGGTATATTCTAAAGCAAAGTTGAAAAGTTGTTATGAAGCATCTCCTTGTTTTATATCATTATGGATAGGGAAAGTCCGTCCGTCCATCCGTCCATCCCTCCCTCCATCCATCCATCCATCCATCCATCAGTAATCTGTCAAGATGACAGGTCCACAGTCTCTTCCAAAAGAGTTTCTCCACTTAATGCGATCTAGAGCTTTTTCCTTCAAATGAGAATATCCTCTTCTGTTCCCAAGGTCATCCAGCATCTTCTTATGTCTTCTTCCTCGTCTTCTGGTCACTTCTATCCGCCCCTCTATCTTTCCTTCAATAACTTCTTTTAGAAGAAGGCAGTTACTGCGTAACATATGACCAATCCAATTAGCCTTCCATTTTCTTATTTCGTGTAGGATATTCCTCTGCTCACTGACTATAATTAACACTTCTTCATTTCTCACATAATTGGTCCAACTGATCTTCTCCATCCTTCTCCAACACCACATTTCGAAACTTTCCGGATGTTTCTGATCTACTGCCCTAAGTGTCCAAGTTTCAGCCCCATAGAGAACTATACTCCAAATGTAGCATTTCACTAGATTCTTCCTCAAATTTAAGTAGGGAAAGTATCAGACAAATTTTCAGGTGGGTGGACAATATTAAAATAGATCTTAGAGAGATATGACGGGATGGTATGGACTGGATTGATCTGGCTCAGCATATGGACCAGTGGAGAGCTCTCGTGAACATGATAATAAACCTTTGGGTTCCATAAAATGCTCGGAAGCTCTTGAGTAGCTGCAAAATTGGCGGCTTCTCAAGAAGGGCTCAGCTCCATGAGTGAGTGAGTGAGTGAGTGAGTGAGTGAGTGTGTCAGTTGAAGAAAAACTACTGATTACTCTGAGGTCTGGAAAGTTTATCTCTTTGTTGCTATATAAATTCTGCAACTCTCTAAGCAGGAAATCGTCTTTATGTCTCATTAATAGCGATACATTCCTCACTGAGAAGTAATTCTCAATTTGTAACATTAAACTTTCGTGACAACACAGATATCATCTCTTCCACTTCCATCAATTTTCCTATTCGTTGTACGGAAAGCTGGGCTCGCATCCTTAGGTAACACAGCATTCCCTTCTTTGTTACGTCACGAATTCTGACGTGAGTTATGGGATGACAAAAACATTCAAGAAGTCCATAAAACTCCAAACTCTTCACAAGTGTACCCTTTTGTTCCAGGCGATACAATTTTTGGCACCCTTCGAGAATACTTGTTAGAATTTCTCCGTTTACTTCTCCTCAGTGTCCATCGACATCCCTCCATTTCGAGTGTCTCTATATGTCTATTTGATCTGCGGACTCGTCTAAGAATGGCATCCGTGTCATGTCTGCCCTTTAGACTCAATCTACACAACTGAGGTGACTCGTGCAGTAACTTAAGCGCACTGGATGTAGAAATGTCTTTACTGAATGAGAGTGCCTTCCGAAAGGATGGATGTCTGGCTAGAATGCTCCACTTCCTTCACACAGGGGCTGCATGCTGGCAGAGATCTCTCACACTGAGCCGTGAAAATATCTGAAGCATCATTTTCGGGGGAAGATCCATGATATTTGTCTGTGAGCAGAGTGATTTTCTCTCAGTGCTTATCTCTCTCGTTTTCGGAACTTGCTCTCTGCTCATACGTCTAGTAATTCCCCTTACTTTTGCTACAGTGCCGGTTAATTCCCGATTTTCACACTTGCGTTTCATTTTTAGTTCTGAGCAACTTGACCACAGTTAGTGTTATGAAGCTGATCTGAATGGCAGTGCCAAATGTTAGTGACTAGATACGCATATTGAGCACTTAGAGCACGTAGCTACAAATGGTTATAACACTATCGCTAATCTACACACTCGACAAATCACTAGAACACATTCGGTCTGCTCAGTTCACAGTCTTCAATTCTCACAGCCCACTTCTGATACAAGTTATAGCGTGTTTGAACTACTGTGGACGCCGTTCAGATTGTTAATTGGTTCTATTAACAACCTAGAAGTCGTAACTACTATTAATTATAACATTGTTGCGGGTTTACACAGTTTACAAACACTACACACTAATCTTTTCACCCTATCTTCAGTAGTCTTCACTTGTTTACAGCACAACACAGGAGATATACAAGTGTCACTGAATTACACACTCCCAGTACACAATGCCTTCCCAGTTATCACCACTATCACAAATTATCACACATAAAATCTTCTAATCACGCGTTCAGTTCTTTTTCTTCCCGCGACTGACTGACTTACTTCTGTTCTGCTGAATACTCCAAATGCTGGCTCCTTAAGTCAAAGTCACATTGCGACTAAGGGCCAGTCAATCAGTAAGTCTTGGTGTTGAGCCCCCTCCTGAGGCTCATGACCAGATATTTGTTACTGTTTGATAGTTATGGTCTTGCTCTTCTGGGACACCTTCTCTGACAAGAAGACAGGTCCATCTTATATGATGCTATTGGTTCTTGCCAGCGCAGTCTTTCTCGGGTCCGAGTCCCTTGGGGCTCTGCGATCATATTTTACTGTCTCAGATTTGAAACTTCCCTTTTCGTAGCCTCCTACGACTCGCAGGGTTACGGTGGAGGTATCCAACCCTGCCTCCACACGGGTGTGGCTCCTTAGTCAAAGTCAAAGACACGCTGTGACTGACGGCCAGTCAGTCAGTAAGTCTTGGTGTCGAACACTCTCCTGGGGCTCATGACCAGATATTTATTACTGTTTGGCAGTTACAGTCTTGTTTCTTTGTGGGCGCCCTCTCTGACGAGAGGTCGGGTCTGTCATTTGTCAGTCATAGTCTGTGTTATTTACATATTTAATCTTAATTCCTATTTCTATGTACAATTTATACAAGGCCTCTGTCAATCCAGGCTCAGTACAGCAGATTTTGCCCTATTTCTAGTAGTATTCGCTAGCACAGTAGTCTAGTCACTTGAACGGTGGTATGCCTGACCGCCGCCAAGTTTAAGCTTCTTATACTTTCTGTGTCAGGCTTCGCCTTGTCCGATGTTGCGAACATTCTCATTTTCATGATTTTGTATGACTTCTGCTTGTTTTCTGCATAATTTTGTTATATAGTCATAAACATACGGGATTTAAATGCCATGTGCAAATCGCGGACCGGTGTGCGCCTTGGAAAATTGCCAATGGTGCGGAGAACGTTGTTTTGCAGGCACTGCAATTTCACTAGATGAGTGTCTGCCGTGAATTCCCAGGCGGGACTAGCATAGGTCATTACGGATCTAATAGGAGCCATGTGGAGGGTCATTTTAATGTTAGCGCTCAATCGCTCACTTTTGAATAGGGAATACACTCTAATGAATGTTCTGAAGGCCTTAGCGTCGATCATTTCTATGTGCAATCTCCATGTGACTCTCTTATCGAAGATTATACCTATTGTTGTTGTTGTTGTTGTTGTTGTTGTTATTGTTATTATTATTATTATTATTATTATCGCCTCTCGCATTTATGATCAAGATTTCGGTGATGGTGAAATTGATTGTGCGAAGTGTCAAATATTGAAGGACTATCTTAAACTTGCAGCAACGGAATTAAAGTCAGCTCAACAAGCAATCAAGATTTTGTATGAAGAAAGAGCTGAATTGAATAACCTCAAAAACCACGTGAATCTAACCAATGTAACGAACAGAATCCCAGTAAACGTGAGATCTTGGAAGCAGAAGTCAGTTAAAGAAAATCATATAAGTGAAATTTTGGATAAGGTGAAACATAAAATCAGAATTATAGGTGATAGCCATGCAAGTGGTCTAGCTAATGAATTAAAAGGCAAGCTAACTCTGGACTTTGAGACTCAGGGACTGGTAAAACCCGGATCTCCAGTGGGAGAATTTGTACACCTCACCGACTCGGATTTGAAGAATCTAACGATGAGTGATGTGTGTGTTGTGTGGGGTGGTTCAAATGATGTTGATCGAAATGAGTCTAATCTGGGAATGCGAGCATTAAAACAGATAATTAGTTTTCTTAATCACACAAATGTTATAGTGATAAATGTCCCACCCAGATATGACCTTGCAGCAAACTCCTGTGTGAATGATGAAGTTCAAGAGTTTAACAGAAAACTCGAGAAGTTAAAAAAGGCTTACTTAAATCTTTCTATAGTAACAGTGGACTCAAATCGGGACTTATTCACCAGACATGGTTTGCATTTAAATTCTCAGGGGAAAGCGCATACTGCTAGAAGACTAGCAACAGTGATAAATGGTCTGTTTACCATAAGCAAATCGGTACCAATTGTGTTAAAGTGGAGATGTCTGGGTGATGCCCAACACTGGGTACAAGATTTAGAGGCACACAGTCAAGAAGATAAAGCGGACAAAATAAATATGGAAATTAAAAAGTCACAACAGGAAGACAAAGGAGGGGGAAAGGAAGAAGATAGGGAAAGTGAAAACCTGAGTGAGGGTGAACAGACAATGAGGACATGTGAAGGTGTTGTAGGTGGGGAGGGCTCTGAGAAACAACAGATGTCAGCAGTAAGATGTAAAGAAGCAGTGAGCGATAACTCAAATAAATGTAAATTATGGAATAATATAATAGATACGAATAGCAAAGATAAAGAGATACCAAGTACAATGAGTGGAAATCCACTACAAAATCTGATTCCAGATAGGAAAGGTAGTAGACAATCTAAACGTAATAAAAAAGTATCAGTGGTAAGAAATAAAGATTTTTTATTGGAAATATAAATCTAGATAAGTATGATAAAGGTAACTTTAAGTCAAATAATTGTAATGTAATGAATCAAAATAACTTCATAATTTACCACCAAAATATTAGGGGTATCAATAATAAAACAGATGAATTAATATTAGC
>NW_019724755.1:141523-146806 GCF_002891405.2 Cryptotermes secundus
AGTACAGTTACATTTCCGACTAGAATTTGCTCTAACTCATCCACAGCAATAGATAATATTTTTATTAACAAATATAAAAACAAAAGTTTCAGTGTTCTTCCATGGGAAAATGGATTCTCTGATCACGATGGGTAGATCATTATAATATACAATGTTACATATATAATGAAGCAAAATCAGAGGTCATCAATGAATCCTCTCTATTAGACTTCCAAATTAATCTAAGCTATGAATTATGGGATGATATTTTTGTAGATAGTGATGTGGATACAATGTTTAAAAACTTTTTAAATACTTACCTTAGGATTCTAAATTCATGTTTTCAGATCACAAAATCACAAAGTACAGATGCTAATAAATCATGGATAACCCCAGGAATTATAAAATCGTGTAATAGAAGAAGGGAGCTCTATATAAAAATTACGAGCAATAATGATTCTAGATTAAAAGAACACTATAAAATATATTGCAAGATATTAAGTAGAATTATCTCAACAGCAAAAAAGTTATATCTGAACATTGTCCTAAGAACTTCCAATAATAAAACAAGAACAACCTGGAAAATTATAAAAAACATGACTGGAAATAGCCAAGCTTCTACTAAGGTGACTTGTTTAAATATAAAAGTTAATATCACTCAGAACTACAAAAATATAGTAAGATCGTTTAATAACTTTTTTTTAGATATAAGCAATTCTATGAAGAAATGGACAAATAATACTGTGGAAAATGATAAGAAGTTCATGGATTATTTATACACTTCATTTCCAAAACCACCTCAGAAATTGGTATTAAAAGCAACTAACAGCAATGAAATAGAAGAGATAATAAGATCTATAAAACTTAAAGCAGCTTGTGGATACGATGGAATTACTACCAAATTAATAAAAGCAAGTGCACCATATATATCATCACCATTAACTTACATATTTAATAAGTCATTGTCTACAGGAATATTCCCTGCTCGATTAAAATATTCTGAAATAATACCCATACACAAAAAAGGGGATAAAACCGACATGTCTAATTATAGACCTATATCTTTACTCCCAATCTTTTCTAAAATTTTTGAAAAAGTTATATATAAAAGAATGATTTTCCACTTAAATACACATAACCTGCTAACGCAGGAGCAATTCGGCTTTAGAAAAAACTCTTCAACTACATTAGCTACTTATAATCTAATGGAGAATATTTATAGGGCTTTAAACAACAAATATATAGCGGGTGGAATTTTTTGTGATCTGAGTAAGGCTTTTGACCGAGTAAATCATGATATATTGCTATCAAAAATGGACTTTTATGGAATTGAAGGAGCTGCTCAGAAACTTATAAGATCCTATTTGAGAGGAAGATACCAGAGAGTAATTTTGTATGAAAACGGGAGTAAATGTTGTTCTGAATGGAAAGAAATACAGTGCGGAGTGCCTCAGGGCTCTGTATTAGGCCCAGTGCTCTTTTTACTATATGTAAATGACTTACCAAAAATTATATCTGACCTATCCAAACCAATATTATTTGCAGATGATACAAGTATCCTTATCTTTGATAAGAATCCTGCAACATTTAAAATTAGAATAAATAAATTATTTGAGATGATAAATGAATGGTTTAGGAAAAATGAGCTAGTAATAAATTATGAAAAAACTTATTTTCTACAGTTTAAAACTAAAAACAGTAAAAACTTAAATGTTCAAGTTAGTTATTTAAACAATCAAATTCCAAGTATTTCTAATATATCATTTCTGGGATTAAAAATTGAAAATTTTTTAACGTGGGAAAGTCATATTGATGCAGTAATTGATAAGTTAAACAGATCCTGTTTTGCAATCCGATCAGTTAAATCCTTTTTACCACTGGAGACATTAAAAATGATGTATTTTTCCTATGTACATTCTATAATAACGTATGGATTAATATTCTGGGGTAACTCCCCACATAGTATAAAAGTGTTTAGGATGCAGAAAAGGATAATTAGGATTATAACAAATACAACAAAGAGAACATCGTGTCATAGTTTGTTTCAAGAATTGGATATCCTCCCCCTACAAGCTCAATATATATTGTCGATCTCTCTGTTTGTCATAGTAAATAAGGAATTGTTCACATTCAACTCACAAATGCATAATTGTAGTACCAGATCTATCTGTGATCTGCATTATCCGCAAACTAGTCTAACACAATTCCAAAAAGGAATATGTTACATGGGGGTAAAGATCTTTAATCATTTGCCACCAAAAATCAAATCTATGTCTAATGACTTGAAAAATTTTAAAATTCAGTTGACAACATTTTTATTGCAAAACTCTTTTTATACATGTGATGAATTCTTTAGTAACAAATTTGCCTAGAAATAAGGATAATAACATAAACAAATTTAATATTGCATAATTTTATGTATAGTGATGTAAGACTGTAAATTTAACACATGTTTTTTTATCTATTATAATGATTATAAGCTGTACATATATATTTATAATTGTATTGTACTACATTAACTATGTGACTGGTTCTATGTCTATGTATATGGATTTATGGAATATACAATAAATGAATGAATTAATTATTATTAGAGGGAGTGGGTTTCTCCATGCACTTAGATCAGTTATTGGTCCATTGTGTGTCCTCCTTTAATTTCTATTGTCGCCATACCCTACCGGTACTGGTGCGTAATATCAGCCCTGTTCAGCCAACGAGGTCGGCCCTCGGTACCTGATATTTACCCCATCTACCAGAGGCACTGGAAACCACTTGGGTGGGAAACTTGTTGCCTAATTTTGCTCAGAGGTCTCCTAGAGACATGAGGATCTTTTACGTGCCGTAAATCTACGACACGGGACCAACGGCTTAAAGTCCCTCCCGGAGGATTTGTTCCCTGAATTTTTCCACCCTTAAAAATTCCACGACTTCTGCCGGGTTTGAACCCGCGTACCTTGAGTCATGAGTTGGGAACGTTACCACTAGACTACACCTTGATATTTTGCACTATTTACAAATGGAATATTTCGTCCATTTACAGTGAGACAAGACTGAGGCGGTTGATGACTACGAGAGAAGTAGACCCCCTGAGTCTTATTTGCATTAATTTTAATATTCCAGTGCTCATACCAGGTCTCCATTGAGCTGAGACCGTGCTGCAGTTTTCTAACAATAAAACCCTCCTTGCGATCTATCGCATACAGACAGGTGTTGTCCGCAAAGAGTGCCATGTGAACACCATGTGTTTGGGGGGCATCATTTATGTACAAATTGAAAAGGGTAGGGAAAAGGACTGAACCTTGTGGCACCCTGCTTGAATTTCCCTTGGGGTTGACATTTGGCCTTCAGCCGAAACCCTGAATTTTCGTTGAGAAAGACAGGACCCAATAAGTTCGGTCAAACTGTTCGAGAATTCCAATTTTGATAACCTATACAGCAAGCCTGAATGCCACGTGGTATCAAAGGCGTTTTCGATGTCCAAGAACACCGCGACCGTAGACATTTTGTTGTTGAAATTAAGGGTCACATGGTCCGCCAGCTTCATACATTGTAATGTTGTGCTGTGACGTGCACGAAAACCAAACTGGCTTGCGTTGAGCAAGCCTCTTTCTTCAATATGTTTTAGTAGTAATTTCAAAATTACTTTTTCGAATAGTTTTCCTGTCGTGGACAGGAGGCTGATCGGACTTAGATTTTGCGTGAATTTCGGGTCTTTACCCGGTTTAGGTAAAGTTATTACTTTTGCTTCCATTCAAGTATTTGGAAAATGAGAGAACCGAAGACGCAGCTTGCTTCACTGTTTCGTGTTTGCAGAGGCGTTGTTTAGCAACGCTGCCGAGAGTGAAAACCGACCGTTTAACAAGAGTCTGTCTTCGTGACAACTCGTTCCACATCCCGTTGCCCAACAACGGTTTGACATGTCACTATACACCCTAAGTGTGAAAAGTCATGGAATAGGTACGTAGTATCGTGTAGGACCCCTCTAGCCCAGTGAAGTGCAGCAACTCGACGTGGCATCGATTCCACAAGTGGACGGAAGACCTCTGGAGAGATGTTGAGCCATGCCATCTGCATAGCCTCCCAGAGCTCCCTGGTATTTGTAGGTGCAGGATTTTGGGTGCGAATGGACCTCTCCACCACGTCCCATAAATGCTAAACTGGGTTCATGTCGGGCGAACGTGGTGGCCACACCATTCGTCGGAACCCTCCAGAATGCTCCTCGAACCAATTCTGGACCACTCTGGCCTGATGACAAGGTGCATTGTCCTGTTGGAATATCCCATCACTGTGGGGGTACATGAAGTCCATGAAGGGGTGAAAATGGTCACCAAGCAGTGTAACGTAGCGGCCACCGGTCAATGACGTGTTTAGGTGGACGAGCAGACCCAACTCATGCCACGTGAACACACCACACACCAGTATGGAACCACCACCAGACTGCACGGTGCCTTGTTGACAACAGGGGTCCATGGCCTCATGGGCTCTGCGCCACACCCAAACCCTACCATCCGCCCGAAACAATTGGTACCGTGGCTCATCGGACCACGCCACATGTTGCCAATCCTCCAGGGTCCAATTAGCGACGTCACAAGCCAGGTAAGGCGCTGTGTCCGGTGTCGTGGTGTTAACAGAGGCACTCTGGTCGGTCTTCTGCTCCCATATCCCATGGAAGCTGAAGAACGCTGCACTGACCTGCTGGATATGCGTCTGCTACCTTCTGCATTGAATGTGGATGTGATTTCAGCCAGTGTCGCTTGTCTGTTACTAGACGCCGCTGGCCACGATCATTAAGCACCCGTGGTCGGCCACTGCGCTGTCCACGGTGGGTGGAAATGCCTTCCACATAGTATTTCCGGTACACACGTGACATCGTGGATCGAGGAATGTTGAATGACCGCGCAACTTCGGAAATGGAATGACCCATCCACCTGGCGCCCACTATCATGCCCCATTCAGACTCCGATAATTCACGTCGGCTTGCCATGAACAGACTGGCCGGTGTTCAACATGACTCACAAGAGAACACCTCACGACTGATACTGCTCTGGGCATTCCCAAGCTGTCAAGGGACTGTGGCGCCACTTAAAAATACATTTACATACTGCTATCCCACGACTTTTGGCACTTGAGTATATACCGTATTTACGCATGTATAGGCCGCGTGCGTGTATAGGCCGCAGCACAATTTTTAGACAAATTATAGGAAAAATAATTTTCTTGGAATATTATTTCAGGAGTGTAATTATTTCAGAGTGTAATCACTCTGTATTACTAATTATGAATATAAATTTTTTTAAATGAAGT
>NW_019724756.1:0-843 GCF_002891405.2 Cryptotermes secundus
GAAAAAAAAATCGGAGACCTTAGAACTTGAACGCCCCTCGTATATAAGTTTCTGTCCTTGCTTATTCCATTATCTTCCTTGTTGTACTAATTTTGACGGTTCCCAGTATTTGTTGTGCAAGTATGGTAACAGCTATGTTTCAGTGCATAAGTCAAAATTGAACTGATAAAACTTTTATATATTAAATTGCTCTTACGATCAGTAGGTGATCCTGACGAATAACCAGCGTCAAGTCATAAAAGACATTATTACAATGCAGGTTCTGGAATTTATTCATGTAAGTATCACTATCTGGGAAAATAGTTACGATCGCTTTAGAGCACTGTACAAATATATTCGTTAAAAAATAAAGGGGTTCGAGGACGAAGCAGACGGCGTTTAATTCCAGCCCTCTGTACATTCTTGTTTTTGGTTAACTGCATAAATATTTATGTTTTCTTATAGTCCTTTGTAAGCATCCGGATCTTCTTGTTGCTTCATCTGCCTATTTGACTTCTATACCTCGGTCTTCGAGCAGTATGCTAGCCCGACTTCGGCTGACCGATGGAGGGACGCTTTTTAACAGACTCACCTCCATGTTTATGACTTCTTGACACAGAGTGCTCCAGTGTTTAAAAGACCCTTTTTTTTTATTTCTCCAATTTATTATACAATCTATCCAGCTATTTTGGATAATAAGTACTAGTTATGATGAGTATAAAAGTAATTTAACATGAAACTGTTCCAATGAACTCGTTCTATATGTAATTTAACTAATTATTGTCAACTAGTTAATTGTTTTACAAAATTAGATAGCAAATCTGGTTAACAGTTCTGACGGTTTAAATCTGTGAAGCCTCCTGA
>NW_019724756.1:2581-17064 GCF_002891405.2 Cryptotermes secundus
CATTGAAGGTTGAAATAGAGTTGTCCATGTGTTTAATTATGTTCCATGCCTTGAAGATTTGTGTGGGAGTTGGTTTATAGTTCAGCAGGGTTTGTAAGAGATGTCTTGTAACAAACCTGCACAAATTATGGGTGTGAGATAGCCACAGTGCTTAAATTTTTCAGATGAAAGTATAATTTTTTCCTGCAGTATGTTTATGCATGCATAAAACCAGATGAAGATGATGAACAAAATAATTAATTATTCTTCCATCCTCCCATTTTGTTTTTTCATGTTACTGACTTATTCAGTGTATTGTCATTCCTGTCCGTGAAAACGATAATTCTGAGTTTTCCCCATTTAGCAATGATGTATGTGTCCAGCTCTTGCTGTGAGGGGATTGAAGTTTTGTTTTTATATAGGCTAGGGTGCTTGTGCAGAGACAGTTGCAGTGCAGTTTCAGGAACTCTTTGTTGTTTGTGGTAACTGCTTGCATAGTATCTATATGTTCTGGGACTGTGGAACACATGTTACATTCAGAACAGAATTAATGTGGAGCAGGCTGTATAGTCAGAAACAGGGGGGTGAAACTCCCACTGGGGAAAGGGAAACATGCAGAACACCCATCTCTATTCAGCTACATGAACTAGATAGTCTGGAAATGACTGGAATCGATCATAATACACCTGTCGCAATTAATCGAATTGCATAAGTGTGAGCCAATCAGAGGATCTTAAATTTCTGTTGAAGGTTTTGGGCGTTTTGGTCGGTGGCTCAGTAAGACTGCGTAGTTTGTGATGATACGTGGTCGCCATTGAGGTATGTCCTGCAATTAATTAGATTAATTAGTAAGTAGGACCTTTGATTTGATGTTGTGAAACGAGAGTCGACATTTAGGCATGAATTTACATCTGTGTGTTACTTATGTATATGGATTATGCTTACTACGCCCAGTGAAATTAGAAACAAACATGACGTCAGTGTTACTATGATACTTAATCTAAATCGTATTTCTGTATTTTAAGCATCTTTCGGTGTAGCCTAAAGAAGGACCGTAGAATCTCAAGAAAGTGAGAGTAACTGTGATTCTTTTGTAATTTTTGTATTGTTTCTTGCAATATAAATGGGAAGGAAAAAGAAGTGTTTTGCTCCAGGATGCACGTCTTCCAGTGAAGAAACTGGAATGATATTCTTCAATTCTCCCAGGGATTCAGCACGGTATAAGCCAGATCTGAAATAATATTATAAAACATACTGTAATATTTTGGCCAGTGTTATTAAAGGAGCTAAAAATGTTCATTATAATCAATTAATTTCTAATTCTAGTAACAAAATGAAAACCACCTGGAGCATTATAAAATCAGACACAGGTAGCAAAATTAATAATGCAGGTGTACAGTTTTTAAACATTGATGGGAAGTTAACTGATAATCATGATGTGATAACAGATTCTTTTAATAATTATTTTCGAACAATAGCTGGACAACATCAATACCAGTAATGTTCATCGGCATTTTCTGTGATTTGAAGAAAACTTTTGACTTTGTCAGTATCTGTCTATCTGCCTCTCTCTGTCTAAAGTAGAATTTTATGGAATAGTTGGTAAGGCCAGTGCATTGATAAAATCCTATGTGAAAGATAGGTACCAAAGGGTAAGTCTATTTTACTCATTGGAGGAATAATTTAACTTCAATATTAATTAATGATCTTGGTCTGTTATATGCTGGCTGCCTAGTAGTATACTTTCATGTTTCATTATTGTAGTCTTGTGTCAGTGTGCTGCATTCTTTCACATACACGTACATATTTGAAAACTGTGTTAATGATTTACTCACTGTGATTTGTCGTTGGTAATATGTGTAATTGTTATGGGTTAAATATAATTAATTTTTATTTATATTATTGATGGAACTTGTCCTGTTGTCTTTGACTATTACTGTATCCACTGTTCTTCCACCCATGTAAGGATTAATGGAAAGTAAATAAATGAATGAATATCTGTTTTAGTACATGATGTAATGTAGCACCTACACCATGTTTGTAATGTTTACTGATGAATTATTTCAAGGTTTTGAGACAATATGTAATACTCTTACAGGGCTATGGTATGGGCAGGAAGAGTTGGGTTATCCTGTACTACTGATTCTGCTAGAATGCTACACAATAAAGTTCTGTGCAACAAACATTTCTCTGAAAGTGGTTTCACTACAGCTGAAAGGGTACACCTTAACAGATGTGCAGAAAGCCTCAGTGCTCTAGTGGCTACAGGTAAGCACTATATGTTTCTTATATGAATGAAGTGACTAATAATGAGGACTACTTTTAAAGTTACTGCCCCAGAACCCAGTTGTAATTAAACAAACATCATTATCATCTGACTTGAATTGACTTCTGAAACTGTATCAATATACAAGTTATGTAGAATATGTCACAGATACTGTTTTAGGATAATTAAGAAATATTTGAAAAGCAGATGACACTGTCTGTGATATGATTAAGGTGAATTAGATGGCAAAGATTTTAATATGAGGAATAATGTAATGAAATGTACAAGTTTTGTATAACGTTAGTCCTTTGGAAAGTAATGTGTTATTTTCCAGTGTAAAGAAACTGTAATTCACAATGTAAGGAGGCACACTAACTTCTGTTTCCCCTCCCATTCAGGTTTGTGCAGCAGCGAATACATGGCAACAGCTGTGTTTGTTGGCGAGGTTGACAACCTCTTTGATAGTTTCAGTGGTGGAACAAGTGTTGGCCGACGGAAAGCACTGTGTTGC
The DNA here is from genome assembly GCF_002891405.2 of Cryptotermes secundus. NCBI lineage: Eukaryota > Metazoa > Arthropoda > Insecta > Blattodea > Kalotermitidae > Cryptotermes > Cryptotermes secundus. Next base: position 5,338 of record NW_019724756.1, read on the forward strand.
CCACTCAGTGACAGCAGTCCCGATATAGAGCTCTGGAAAAGGGCAAGTATGGGGATAAAGAGTTGGATCTTCCTCAAGGATGGCAAACCTGCCTTTCTTCATCATCCTCCTTCACAGAATGGGTGGCTGATTGACATCACTACTGCCCAGCATCTGTGGAGGACACTGAAAGAGGTGGGTTTTCAGTACCTTCACACCCAAAACCTGAATCAGGACCCCCTGGAGAACACATTTGGGGCTATTTGTTAGTGCTGTGGTTCTAATAATAACCCAATTGTGGGACGGTTTGTAGATGCCCTGAAGACTAGCATCATCAATGGCCTTGCACTTAGGGGACTGGGGGAAATGAAGGATGATGGTTCTACTCTTCTGGATAATCTACAGTCGCTTTTCAGGGCACCTGAAGCTGCTTCACGAAATCCTTCCACAAGGAAACCCCTGCTGGTGTGCCTGAGAGTTTCCATGTTGCTGAGCAAGTACAGATGGACATGGAGTCCTGCAGTACCTGATGGGGACATGGAAGTGCTCTCAGTAGCTCACATCAGTGGTTCTGTTGTCAGACAGGTGCTTCGTGTTGTCAGCTGTGATGCATGCAAGACATGCCTGACATCCGAAGTGCTGCTATCAGCCAATGTCTTCATATATTTCAAGGAGTGCAGTGATACAGAACAGTCTCTCACCTATCCATCTGAGAAGCTGGTGGAGACTGTTGGTACTGCTGTAACTCTGATGGAGTCTATAATGGCAGAGGCTACCCACTTGAATTCAGTGGAGCAGCATATCACAGCTGCCATCAAGAGCACCATTGATTTCAAATGGATTAGGTGTTCTGCCTGTTCGCTTCACCACCAATGAATAGTAGATAGTATTGTGAGATGTCTCATACGAATTTACATTCCTTGGTGGTGTAAGCGAAGAAACAGGTTGATGACTGAAGCAGCCAGGCAGAGGGCCACAGAGAGGAAGATGAAGATACTGTCTCATTGGTAAGTCATTATGAAAGTAATGCTTCTTCATTTTTGCCTTGTAATGGCCTGCCCATACTAGCCCTGGAAATTGACAGAGAGTAGTTATGAAATTATTGGAAGAATATGTGTGCCAACTAGTCACATGAGCATCATTAAATGTTTCGTAAGTTGGAGAAAGTATCCCTGGTGACAAGCAGTTGCAGTGCAGCAACAGAAACTACTGTGCAGTGAATGATAACATCGTCATCCACAGTTCAGTTACGCACAAGAAATCTACTTTGAACTTGAGCTGCATCTCTTTCCCGCTTTGCCAACATGTTGCAGTGAATGAAAACATGGTCACCCACAGTTCGATTACATACACGAAACTTATTTTGAACTTGAGCTCCAACTCTTTGCCTCTGTGCAAACATGTTTCCTTCATCTCAGAATATTAGAACTTGACTGGGTAAGAGTTCATTCTGGCCTTTATCTTCAAGAAATTATATTTCAATCGAGTGTATGGGAAATTGTTTTCTGACACACATGAGTCTTCTTTATGTGTAGGTAAGAATGAAGAGGCATTACTTCATAATTGACTTGCAAAGTTCAGGTTATCCACCTCAGTTGGAAACTCTAAGAAGCAGAATTGAATGTGGGTAGGACTATTTATGTAATTTCTTTACCTGTTTCATTTTCATTACATTGTTATTCACTTCTGTTACAGGTGCATTCCTTCTCTTGCTTTTGCCATATAATGCTACTTGTACTGGACTGGTGAACATGAACATAAGATTTTCAATAGTAATTGCATTTCTTTAACATATATTATTAATTTTTGCTATATAATCATATTCAGTACTGAACTGGAAGATGAATATATACCAGATTGTCAGTATTCATTACATTCTTTTGTAAGATGTGTTACTTTTGCCATGTAAACCTTTCCATTACTGAACTGGAATGTGAACAGATACCAATTTTCAGTATTCATTATATTTCTTTAAGATATGTTATTATTTCTGCAATATTGTTCTGCCCAGTACGGAACTGGTGAAGATGAATGAATGAATATATCAGATTTTCTTATATCATTAACCTTTAAGTGACGGCCCTTGAAATTGCGGTAATGGCAGCGGGACGGATTTGATTTAAATACCCGCAATTTTAAAGCAATAAAAACTGTAATCATTTCCTAAAATTGCTGTGATTTCTACAATTTTTGTGATAAACGAACCAAATAAACGCTGCTTTTTTCTAGAAAGAATATAGGAACAGATATTGTAATTTACAGACTATATAAAATGTGTAAAAATTTTTAGACTGATTCCAAGTATAAAATTCCAAATTTGTCATCTGTCTACAAGAATTCATATAGTTCTTGGAACTAAGAATGCTCTATGTAGATGTGGCAACACAGCGGATGGTTATGTAGACATGTTTCGTCTTGCATGTCTCGAAGCTTATACACATAGTAGCTTCGTTCGTAATGCAGAGATGAGGGCGTAATGCAGAGATGAGGGGCGAGTATCTCTTCGTTTATAAGAACGTTGATTGTTTATACACAACAAGTTCTTTGTACTGACCCTGCTCGGTTAGTGTATCACAACTCTCAAGGCTATCATCTTTATACCACAGCCAAGCAGTGTCATCAAGCTTCAAAATTTCACAGCGAGAACAGTGATATTGTCAGCTCACCATGGCGTGGTCTCGTTTGGAAGATTCAGACATTTTTCAACTCATAAATGACTCCGAATCAGATTGTTTTACTGACAATTCTGAGAGTGGCGTTGAGGAAAGTGATTCATAAATGGATTTCGACGAAGACCCATCATCTTCGTCGGCAACCTGTGGACCACCACACCAGCATGGCAAGAGGAGTGTGAATAATTATTCAGGTGGAGCTGTGGGCAAACTGTGGCAAGCAGTTATAGCATCTGTCATCGAACCTGGAAATGGACAAATAAACTATTTTTCCATCTCCTGGATCTGAACAGTTACATCCTGTTGTCACACAGAGAATTTCGTCTCGCTCTTGTGCGGAACATGCTGGAAGGGGTTCACCTCGCCATCAACGGCCCAGGGGTCGAACTCCTGCCGTTTCATCGGAGATATCTCTATTAGAGGAGGCCAAACCACATCACTGGCCAACTTCCTCTACTTCGTAATTGAGGTGTTGTGTGTGTTTTTCACGTGGGAAATGAAGAACCGTCCGGACAAAGTGCGTGAAGTGTGACGTCGGACTCTGGATTTTTGGATGTTTCCAAGATTTCCACACGAAGCCAACATTCCGTTAGATGATGCAGGTGGGAAGAGAGACAACTTATAAAGATGGTGACCAAAAATCATGTAAGTAGAAAAAGAATTTATAACTTAAAATTAGATTTTAAAAAGACGGCCGCACGCTTGGACTGTGCGACGACATATGGTGTCATTCGTCCCCTTGACTTCATTTTAATGACGCCAAATGGCGTCGCTAGGCTCTTAAAGGTTAAATGCAGTCTTAATCTTGTTGACGGGTGTATTTCACATTCTTGAATTCCATCATTGTAATGAAAATAATAAGAAATGGGAACATTAGTATTGTTTCTTACAATATATGATTTATAATACTTAAATGTAACGGGAAAACTGTATTCTTTGTGGCTTTCAAGTGTAAGTTATGAGTAGGGACCGGATTTATATGCCCTAATAATCCCTTAAATATGTATGCATTGATGCATGAAAAATTTCCAAAATATGCACTGAAATATGCACATAAAAACTTATACCAAATATTAAAATTGATTTTACATTATTTTAAGACCAAAAAATCAATTCTTAAGTTCATTTTATGAATGATTCACCTGCAACCAAAAGCTATACTTAAATGCAAATCATGCAACAAAGCCAACATATTTCATTGTAAATTTAGGAAACCAGTGGTACTCACATTTAGCTCTCTGAACTTTCAGCATCTCTTCTGCTGCAGTTCACAATTACTAAATATTTTAGGTTTTCCGTAGTTAGTCACCTCCTGTTGTCTCATAAGATGTCCTTATAGCGGGAAAAACTTCTTTCCACTTCACAGGAACTTAAGGGCGCATGTACAAAAGCCGCTATTTGCTCCACTGTTAGTGATTTTTTACTTGCCAGTTCAGTACATTTACCTGCTAAAATTTCTTCAGTTTCACAGATATGTTCGTATCCTGGATTTTTTTAAAGAATGCAGTGTGCTTTTTCCCTTTACTACTTCACCAACTCTTCCAGGAACCGAATTCAATTTGGAAACAGTGATTTTGAACACACTTAACGACTGATACAAAGTAGTATTGCTATTTCTTGACTCCAGTGAGGAAATGGCGGATGGAAGATGAGAGAAGTGAGCAGATATCATCATCATCATCATCAGTAATCTGTCAGACGACAGGTCCACAGTCTCTTCCAAAACAGTTTCTCCACTTAATGCGATCTTCTGTTTTTGGAAAGAGACTATCCAGGAAAAGTGATAATGTGGTAGTTTTTCCATTTGCTTTCCACATCGCAGTACAACAGCCGTTCAAACCACTCTGGTCACGCCTGCTGCTATACGAACTTGAACCATCTCGAGCATCATTTGCTCTGTGCTTCAAGTCGCTGCTGATGACGCTGCTTCCGACATCAGTTTTTGGTGTCTCTCTTCGTCTGATGCCTACCCTTTGACCTGTCCAGCAAGGGAGGCCCTGCCAGTAGCTACGCTACCGCTGGTATAGCTCTCAGGGTCCTTGGCATACTCAAACCCCCTCACCACGATAAGGTGGAGACACCAAGGAGGGGGTGAGCAGATATATAGGAAAGATTAGTTTCTAAATCTGCGTTTTTTAGTACATCTTGGGCAATTTGAATTGATTCTGCACTTTTGGGATCAGATGTATTCATGACATTCCTAACTGTTTCTAAATGTTTGGTATAATAATTAGCTGCACAAAACCATGTGCCCCAGCGTGTTAAAATTGTTTCTGGCGGAAGTGGAACGCTCGGTGCTACTGCTTTAAAGGTTTCTTTTCTGTATGGCTCTTTAACAAATACCTTCTTCACAGAAGACACCAACTTGTCAACAAGCGGAAAATTTGCACAAATTGTTTCTGCAACACGGTGCAACCCAGGGGCAAGGCAAGTCAGATGTGTCATATTTGGAAATATAACTTTAAGAGCAGTACCGGTTTTCATCAGATAACTTGCAGCATCAGTCACAAGAGCAATACGCGCTCATACTGAATGTCATTTGGAAACTGCAGAGCTATTTGTGGTTTCAAATTGCTCTACCGCAAGAAGATGTGGGGTAGATTGTTCATTCTTATTAAGGGATCCAACTATACAGTTTGCAATAAACCGTCCCCTACAATCTTGCATTTCGTCGATTGATACCCACACAAAATTATCTTGAATCTTATCTCTAATGCTTTCAATTGTAAGATTGTAACACTGCTTCATGTGATTTTTGCCCACAGTAGATTCGTCCGGCACTTTGCACTGTGTATACCTCTCTATGAAATTTCTCAGAGCAGGATTGGTTAGTTTCCACAGCAGAATATCTGCCGCCAAAAAGGCTTCGCATAAATCAAAGGAAAACTGAAAAACTATTATTAGAAAATTCACTATGCAATTTTTGAACAGGAGCACTTTTCGTGGATTTAATTTTAATATTCTTTTTGTGTATATTAGTGTTCAAATGCTGAAGCACTTGAAAGTGTTTTTCACAACCGTTTTCTCACACGCTCGGCAATAAAGAATTTCGTTATCCGTGCTTATCATCTCTCCTTCGAACTCCCGCTGATACAGCTGTAATTTAGTTTTCTGACTTACTTTCACTGTCGGCAAGACTACAGAAAGCTAAACAAACTTAACTGCAGACTAGTCACCACTAATGTGAATGGCCCCAGCTTCAAATGAAGAAGCGTAACGAACCTCATGGAGACTTCAGAAATAAATAAGTGAAGTCCCTTATCGGTTGAATAGTATTACATTGATAGCGGCTGCATGTGAACGCTTCGGACTGTTCTCTTCGTGGCCACTTTGATGGTACGCGGATGAGGCAAGTTACGAGTAGAGGGATCGGGGAAGTCCCGTCCTGGGTATTGCATCAGAAACATGAATCATGATGAAATGTTAAGTCAAATATGCAACATATTCTAATACAGAACATAAAAATTGTATACACACGACCATGATTGAAAATTTGAACATAAAATTAAAAAATATATATGATAAACTTTTCTAAAAGGAAATATGCAGTATAAGTAGAGATCTTCGAAAATATGATGCTTATTCATAAAACAGGCAAAATATGCATTTATATGCACCATCAAACCATGTCCAAAATTTAAGAAATGAAGTAATTCATACATATATCTAAACGAGCATACTTTCTGATAGCAAGAAGGAAATATGCATTTGCATTAAAATCCGGTCCCTAGTTATGAGGAAATTATGAGGCTTAATATATGTATCACTGATGGAAACAGATTTTTTTTCAAGTTTTCCCACCTTCAGCTTTCCTGAATACAGGTATTTCAGAGTAGATAATGAAAAGTTCAGTCCAGTGTGACATATGAGTTTACAACACTTAAGTCCTCATTCGCCTTATATGTTTCGATTCAAAAGAATCATCCTCAGAGGCGCACCACTACGATAAGGAAACACTGTCACATAAGATATTCTAACAATGTGCACTTTTGATATGACTAATGCTGTCTATATAAATTTTGTTATCATGGTTGGTTCCGATGTTTATCTTAGGCACCCACAATGGCGCTTCTTGAAGTGTAGATTTACTTGTGATGAGTTTCATTTAGTGTATTTCCTGGTTATTCTGACTGGGGTTTTTCACTGCACGCAATATGGTGTTCACTTTTCCATACAGTAGCCTCCCAGTGTATTTAAAATTGTATTAAAATTTCCATGTAAACAATCAGTTATTGTATTAAAATATCTTGAGCTGACATTGGGTCATGTTTTCCTCCTGATGGTGGGAGATGTCATTTATTTCTCTTGGTTTTATGTTCTTATTATTAGTAGTGTAGTTCACGTGCATGCTGTGTAAGGCGAATGAGGACTGAAGTGTTGTAAACTCGTATGTCTCACTGGACTGAACTTTTCATTATCTACTCTGTAATTAATAGTGTGACAGACCAAAATGAGACAAGTTAAATTAGAAGTATTCCATGTATGTCACAGTTCACAATGTTCAGTGCCTTTGGTTAAAGAGGTGTTTCATGTGAAAGAAAGGTTATGACTTTCCAGGCACTGGTGACAAACTTTCTCCAGATAATTAATTTGCAACCTAATCTCTTGTACTCCAGAGCTGCAGAGGCTCTTATTCCGCTGTTACTTTTTTTTTGGAAAGGGGTGGGGGACAAAGTTTAATAGAACTTCACTCAGATCCAACCCAAAGGATATGGGTGAAGTGACGTTAAGCTTACTTATGGAGCTGAGCCCTTCTTGAGAAGCTGTCAATTGTGTAGCCACTCAAGAATTTTCCAGTCTTTTGTAGAACCTGAAGGTTTATTACTATGTTCACAAGAGCCCTCCACAGGTCCCTATCCTGAGCCAGATCAGTCCAATCCAATTTATACCATCCTATCTCACTAGGATAATTTTTAATATTGTCCACCCACCCACGCCTTCATCTTCCCAGTAGTCTCTTTCCTTCTGGCGTTCTCACTATTATCTTATATGCAGTCCTCGCCTCCCCATTCGTGCTATGTGCCCTGCCAACCTCATCATCCTCGACTGGTGACGTTGAACACAGTTCAAAAATGGAAATAGTTTGGTGGGGAAATGAATACTTTGAACTGTGTTCAACATCACAAGTCGAGGGGGATGAGGCTGGCAGGGCATGTAGCACGAATGGGGAGGCATTGAATGCATATAAGTTATTAGTGGGAACACCAGAAGGAAAGAGAGACTGCAGTACAAGAGATCTAAAAGTATTTATTGCTAGTAGCGAAAAATGCATTTTGAGGGGGGCGAGGGGGGAGCACTCAAAATAGTTGCTAAGGTAGCGTACCTTCTTACCAATTGTGCTCTCGGCCCTGGAGGTCATTTTTAATTTAGTCATGTAAGCTGAACATAGATTGCAGCAGCGTTGCACTGAGGTGTCATGGTGGCCATGTTGCCAACCAATAACATGGGAGTTTCACGGGGCTGCTAGCGACTAACCGTTTGAGCTATGGCGCTTGCCTGAAAGTGTCCTTGAACAGAATCCACGTTTTCGCGCATAATATTAATGGTATGAGGGGTGAGCCATAAAAGTGGCCCTCGCACTGCGACCTTCAATGATCTGTTGTGCTTCCTTTTTTATTAATGTTAACAGACGTACATACGTTTCAGTTAGGGTAATTTTATGCTGGCACGTCAGTATGTTGGTAACCGGTACAGGACGCTTTGGCATGATGAAAACCACATAAGGTAAACTATAAGATATAAACCACAGATCTTACATATAAGATATACTGTCGAAAACACAGAAAGACTGCTCATGTTCATCTCTTGACAGCCGCAAAAAATTGTGTGAGACGGTTGTGTAAGTTGCCCGTGAAAGTGGAGATGTAAACTCGCCCAACTTAACCTATTAGAAGTCGATGTAAATGAGACACCCAAACAAGTGGTCCAGAATGCCAGGAGGAAAAAGAAGTGGGAGCAAGGTACTTTGTTTTGTTTGAGAGTAATTCTTTTCCGTAAGTTGGTGAATCATAGGACGTTGTGAAATTTGATAGATAGGCATGGTTGTCTACATTATATAAGTTTATATTATGTTTATATTACATTATAGTTTTGAAGAATATCGAAGTTTATATATCATGCAGTTTTGAATGTGGGGATATTGTGTAAAGTGTCTGAGGTTGAAGATTTTTTGGAATGTGAAAAGGTTAATAAGTATTAGAAATACTTAGATATGTGAGATATCTTGAAACATAGAATCGCTCTTGGATACATAGTGATATGATGCACCAGTTAATCTATCCGAGCTGTGCCAGAATGTGGAGTGAGACGATGCTTCAACTGAAGAGAGTGCCTCGGTTACAGACTGATATTACCTGCTCATTTAAGTGAAGAATGTAGTTCTAGATGATAGGGACAGATAATTGAGAGGTAAGATGGGATCTGTTATAGGATACAGGTTACTTGTTATTTCAATATATTGGAACGTTGGGACTGCTTGTTGAGTATAGGGAATTTGTGGGTATAGGCACCGAAACGGACAGATGACCAGTCTACTTATCGGAGGCAGCTTGGAGGCAAGTAGAATGTGTGCATAGTGAGGAGCATGGCCTAATTATTACTAGCCATCTGTTCATCTTTAATAAGATCATATCAAATCTTTAATGGTGTGCACAATGTGTTTCAGTGGGTGCAGGAGGGAGGAGTGGATTTGATCCTACATATGTGGAATGCGCCTACTGTTCAGGAGAATCCACGTCCCCTCACATAACATTATGGGTCTGAATATCTGAGTTCCATTTATGTGCTGGCACCATGATCTGCAGGTAAGAACGAAATAACTACTTGTGTTGTACATGGCTGGAGACTGAATGTGGTAAATTATGTAGTTAGAAAGACAAAAAGAAAGTATGGTCAAAACCATGTGTTCATCTCTCAGGAAAGCAGGGCAGTGTGTGGAAGAGTGGTAATATAACTCCAAAATTATATGCAGTTCCCTACACCTCCAGTGTTACCATAAGTAAATCAGACCAACCTTCAGGAATACTAAGCACTGTGAAGTATAGAGTTTTGTTAAGTTTTAGGTCCTTGGGGAATTTTGAAGAGTTGGATGTGTGCAAAATGTTTCTGATAGCATGAACCTGCAGTGTCTTGGTCATTGATATTATGCCCCAGTTATAACCTCAGGTAACTGAACCAGGCCCTTCCCTGCCCGAATGCACAGGGACATGAATCATGAACACAGTGTGACAGGTTTTGTCTCCATCATGCAGTATTATGTTATTGCAGGAAAATAAAAGTTATGTTGGTGTGGGCTTCTGTGGAGTAGTATTCATGCCATGTAAACGAATTTCCCTTGAATCCACTGGTACTAATTGTACAATTAGTATTATTATTTATGCCATGTTAGTGAAACACGTCGGTTGTACAGTAGTGTTTCTTGTGTTATCGCACATTGTGGAAGGTGATGACAGTTACCAAGTAAGATTTGAGGCTTTCACGGTGGTGACTATGAAGAAAGCAGTCTTCTGGGATTTGGCACCGTGTATATGTGGTGTTAACCGACGTTTCGGAGGAACGTATCGCCTCCATCTTCAGGGTAGAAGAAAAAATATAAGAAATCTGCAAGCAAAGAGACCGTGAGAACTGGTAAAAGCAGACTGTGTGGAAATATAGACAGCTATGCATAGCAGTCTGCAGATTTCTTATATTTTTTCTTCTACCCTGAAGATGGAGGCGATACGTTCCTCCGAAACGTCGGTTAACACCACATATACACGGTGCCAAATCCCAGAAGACTGCTTTCTTCAGTTACCAAGTAGTGTGTAGAGTTTGACTGGATTTCTTTAGATTTGATTGAGTTTGATGCTGGTTATGTACAGCAGATTATTCTAGTGATAGGAACAAAGTAAGTATTCAGTGGCAGGTTGAGATGTGAGGTTAACTGGAGTATGTTGGACAGATTACCCTTGTCTTGATTAATGTTTATGAAGCATGTTATTGAGCATCTTATCATCCCACAACTGTGCTGAAGTAATGATGGAATTTAGTTTAAAGGAATTAATTTAGACATCAGATATTAATATTGTCCCTTGATATTACTGGAAATGCACTTATAACATTGCCTAGTATTTCCATTCTGTTCTGTTAGTGTGAAGATTATATTGCTCTTAATTGCTCTTAAAGATTATGTGTGCTTATATATAACGTCTGCGAATGCAGTTGTCCTTAATTTTTGTTGTAGAGACATTATTGCTTGTTGTGGTCCTAAACCTTAGCTGATGCATTAAGTGACCGATTGAATGTTAAGAAGCAGTGTTGCAGCAGCAGAATGTGAAGGTTGAAAGTCATGGTCACATTGATGTTCGTTCGATGTGATGTATAGCCAGTTGAATCGAGCTTTGATCCAAATATCTGCTTATTGATATCTCTTGTTTTAATGTTATTCTGCCATAAGGTGTTCCATCTTGCTAGGATCCACTTTCCAGCAGGTTTCCCCACAGAAAATTTGGTATGAATGTTATGTGCCCTGTAATGCTTCCTACTTGTGAGGCTACTGAAGTGTCAGAAATCTAATTTGAAATCTTTACCCTTTGTTGTATTTTATGTTTTATATTATTATACAGTAGAACTTGGTTATAACATCATCAAAGGGACCTAAAAATAGTGTCGTTATAAACGAATGTCGTTGTAACCGAAATGGGCACTTCCACAGTAGCCTTTAGTCATGTAAAAATCTACCAAAAACCGAGTTAAAATGTTGCATTTTTTAGTGAAATACGTAATTAAGTACAGACTAATGTAACATTAACGTGGAATTGCCCAAATGTGTAATATCAAAGACATATTGCAGCGCTTTTCACTGACAAAACACACCATACTAATACTGTATGTTAAAGGTAGGCCTACTCACCAAATTACAGTAGATTACATCAATTGTTGTGCCTTACTGTACCTAGATACGAGTACAGTAATCAGTTATCTTCATCTGTTTCCTGTTACTTGCCCAATACACACTTTCTAAATTACGTTCAATGTCCATATCAGAGAAATTCAGGAATGAAAATGACGTTACATACGAGGTTGATGCATTTGTGCA
>NW_019724756.1:17121-25439 GCF_002891405.2 Cryptotermes secundus
TTAAAGGTAGGCCTACTCACCAAATTACAGTAGATTACATCAATTGTTGTGCCTTACTGTACCTAGATACGAGTACAGTAATCAGTTATCTTCATCTGTTTCCTGTTACTTGCCCAATACACACTTTCTAAATTACGTTCGATGTCCATAATTTCCAAGTGGACATTTCCATAATGTCCACTTTACCGAACGTAATGTTGTGACGCAACTTGAACCTATCAATCCATCCAGCACTACACACGAATTCTTCATCCTTTAACTTTTTTGTGAATTCTTCAGCTTTCACCATAAGAAGAGGACCACTAACTGGTATGTTATCACTTCTTTGCTGCTTAAACCATTTAAGCAGCGCTTCATCGACATCACTCCGTTCAGGCTTACGCAATCGCTTTATTCTCAACCTAATTTGTTCAAATGCATCAATAATTTTTGTTTTATTTCTCCATATCGTTTGTACTGTAGAATTCACCAAACCAAATTCGCGGCATACATCAGCTTTTTTCCTTCCATTTTCTAATTCACGAATCACTTTAACTTTCTCTTCAGTGTTTAAAACTTTTCCTTTTCATTACCATGTTTTCGCTACTGCACTTCTCTGGGTTTAGGCAGGAACACTATAGGGTAAGTAGACAATGTGAGGTCCTGTTAGACGAGATTCTAGGAAAGGAATGCAGTTAACAACCTGCCGCGTCCTCTTGCACTATTCACGCAGTCCCACCCCACACCCTTGTTTTCGCATAAAACCCACGCTCCTCTTGCAGCTCCTCGTATTCTTCCAGGACAGTCACGTCAGCAAGTAGAGAAAGTGAGGGTGGGCAGACACATCGAACTTTCCCACGATATCAGAGAAATTCAGGAATGAAAATGACGTTACATACAAGATTGATGCATTTGTGCATGTCGTACTAAGCAAGGTATAAAAACAGTTGCTTTATGAGGAATTAGTTCGTACCAATGAATATTTGACGCAATAGACAAGTTGTCGCAGAAACCGATGTTGCTATAACCAAGTTTTACTGTAGTATGTTACACTGTTGAAAATCCATGGTATGAATGAATGAATGAATGAATGTATAAGGGGTGGGCCTTCTTGGCCCTTGCACTGCGACCACAGTGATCTATTGTGCTTCCCCTTTTGTTTATTCCTTCAGCAATCCTGCACTTCGAATGAAGCACAGGATTTTATACGTGGGGACGTCGAAATAGTCAGTTGGTTCCATAAAATATTGACCCAAGTGACATAATCTTAAATAAGCTAAGGCTTTACATTTGCACAGGATATGTGTGGCTGTTTCATTTTCTTCTTGATACCTCTCACAAGTTGGACTATTACTTAGTCCCAGTTTGAAGAGGTGTCCTTTAAGGTGACAGTGTCTTGTAAGTAGTCCTACCACCCATCGTAGCTGGTTCCTGTTTAACTTCAACAGTTCCTTCGCTCTTTTAATAGTGGGTCCTTGTTTGAGTCCCTTTGCTTGCATGAATCCAGTCAAGGATCCCCAGTATTTCTTGTGATTCGTATTTGTCCAGTCCCTGATTGGCTTTCTGACAACTCCTATAGAGATGTCACATGCTGGTTCAGGTCCTATGAACGGATGTTCATCTACAGTCTTGACCAGTTGGTCAGCTATGTATATTTCATTTCCAGCAATACCCTCATGTCCCGGCACCCATATCAGTTGTACCCTGTTGTTAGGCCAGTTCCATGAGAATTTGGTGGCAATCCCAGACCAATTTTGAGTTGATCTGGTGTTTGTCAAGCGCTTTAAGTGCAGCATGGCTGTCAGAAAGAATGTAAATGTTCCTGTTTCTGTAGTTCCTATCTAGATTCTCCATAATACATACCTTAATGGCATATACTTCTGCCTGGAATACTGTCNGCTTTATGAGGAATTAGTTCGTACCAATGAATATTTGACGCAATAGACAAGTTGTCGCAGAAACCGATGTTGCTATAACCAAGTTTTACTGTAGTATGTTACACTGTTGAAAATCCATGGTATGAATGAATGAATGAATGAATGTATAAGGGGTGGGCCTTCTTGGCCCTTGCACTGCGACCACAGTGATCTATTGTGCTTCCCCTTTTGTTTATTCCTTCAGCAATCCTGCACTTCGAATGAAGCACAGGATTTTATACGTGGGGACGTCGAAATAGTCAGTTGGTTCCATAAAATATTGACCCAAGTGACATAATCTTAAATAAGCTAAGGCTTTACATTTGCACAGGATATGTGTGGCTGTTTCATTTTCTTCTTGATACCTCTCACAAGTTGGACTATTACTTAGTCCCAGTTTGAAGAGGTGTCCTTTAAGGTGACAGTGTCTTGTAAGTAGTCCTACCACCCATCGTAGCTGGTTCCTGTTTAACTTCAACAGTTCCTTCGCTCTTTTAATAGTGGGTCCTTGTTTGAGTCCCTTTGCTTGCATGAATCCAGTCAAGGATCCCCAGTATTTCTTGTGATTCGTATTTGTCCAGTCCCTGATTGGCTTTCTGACAACTCCTATAGAGATGTCACATGCTGGTTCAGGTCCTATGAACGGATGTTCATCTACAGTCTTGACCAGTTGGTCAGCTATGTATATTTCATTTCCAGCAATACCCTCATGTCCCGGCACCCATATCAGTTGTACCCTGTTGTTAGGCCAGTTCCATGAGAATTTGGTGGCAATCCCAGACCAATTTTGAGTTGATCTGGTGTTTGTCAAGCGCTTTAAGTGCAGCATGGCTGTCAGAAAGAATGTAAATGTTCCTGTTTCTGTAGTTCCTATCTAGATTCTCCATAATACATACCTTAATGGCATATACTTCTGCCTGGAATACTGTCGTGTACTGCTCAAGGCTGAAACTAAGTTTCTGCCTTGTGCCACAGAACACCAGCCCCAGTGCCCTTACTTATCTTGGAACCATCTGTATACCAGATCAGCCTCCCTTTTCTATCGGGTTAAAACCCGTCTTCCTATTCACTCCTGTCAGGAAATCTGAATGTGAAGAGTTTTTCATATACATGTCTCAGTACCATTTTGTCAGACCCCATTTGTGNTTTATTCCTTCAGCAATCCTGCACTTCGAATGAAGCACAGGATTTTATACGTGGGGACGTCGAAATAGTCAGTTGGTTCCATAAAATATTGACCCAAGTGACATAATCTTAAATAAGCTAAGGCTTTACATTTGCACAGGATATGTGTGGCTGTTTCATTTTCTTCTTGATACCTCTCACAAGTTGGACTATTACTTAGTCCCAGTTTGAAGAGGTGTCCTTTAAGGTGACAGTGTCTTGTAAGTAGTCCTACCACCCATCGTAGCTGGTTCCTGTTTAACTTCAACAGTTCCTTCGCTCTTTTAATAGTGGGTCCTTGTTTGAGTCCCTTTGCTTGCATGAATCCAGTCAAGGATCCCCAGTATTTCTTGTGATTCGTATTTGTCCAGTCCCTGATTGGCTTTCTGACAACTCCTATAGAGATGTCACATGCTGGTTCAGGTCCTATGAACGGATGTTCATCTACAGTCTTGACCAGTTGGTCAGCTATGTATATTTCATTTCCAGCAATACCCTCATGTCCCGGCACCCATATCAGTTGTACCCTGTTGTTAGGCCAGTTCCATGAGAATTTGGTGGCAATCCCAGACCAATTTTGAGTTGATCTGGTGTTTGTCAAGCGCTTTAAGTGCAGCATGGCTGTCAGAAAGAATGTAAATGTTCCTGTTTCTGTAGTTCCTATCTAGATTCTCCATAATACATACCTTAATGGCATATACTTCTGCCTGGAATACTGTCGTGTACTGCTCAAGGCTGAAACTAAGTTTCTGCCTTGTGCCACAGAACACCAGCCCCAGTGCCCTTACTTATCTTGGAACCATCTGTATACCAGATCAGCCTCCCTTTTCTATCGGGTTAAAACCCGTCTTCCTATTCACTCCTGTCAGGAAATCTGAATGTGAAGAGTTTTTCATATACATGTCTCAGTACCATTTTGTCAGACCCCATTTGTGACATGGGTTCTTTTTTTGTGTCCTGAGTTATGTATGCATGTCCGAAACTATCAGATCTAGATTTCCATTGATCACTGCACTGGAGAGGGTAAATTCCTGCCCTGGCCTCTGCCTCCAACTATATATGCAGTGGGGGGAGTCCAAGGAGTGTCTTCAGTGCAGCTGTTGGAGATGTTCGAATTGCTCCTGTGATACCGAAGCAAGCGAACCTTTGCAATTTGCTAAGTTCTGCCTTGCTTGTCTTGAGTTTAACTCTGGGCCACCATACTATGGCTCCATATGTAATTATGGGGTTTACAACTGCAATGTATATCCAATGCACAATGTGCGGCTGCAGGCCCCAAGTTTTACCAAACATGCTTCTCCATGTCCAAACAGCCTTATAGGCTTTATTGATGACCTTGTCCAGCTGCTTTATCCATGTCAGTCCCTTGTCTAATACTAGACTAAGGTACTTGACATCGCTGGAGAGCTGGATTGTCTTATTGAAGAGGGTAGGTTCCTTAAGGCCCTTTATATTTCTCTTCCTGGTAAACGGTATAATTACCGTCTTATTAGACTTGATGGAAAGGCTTGTTCTTTCACACCATTGTTGGACCGTGTACAGAGCTGTTTGAAGATGCTGTACTGTTGAAAGGAATTTTCCGTTTATGAGGATTGATATGTCATCAGCATATTCAACGACCAGGCTCCACAGCAGAGGTGAGAGCACGCTCTCCTGTGAACACCCCCTAGACGTGGGCGCCCCCAGGGTCTCTCCTGATAGTGTGGCAGCTATGGTTCTACTTTTGAGCATAGCACTGATCCACCTGCATATTGCAGACTCTGTGATATGCTTTCCAGCAGCCTGTTTGATTATATCAAATGAGGTTCTATCAGAAGCTCCCTCTATGTGAATGAATGCTTCTAAAGCAATATCCTTGTGTTCAATCACACTTTCTATGCGTGTTACCACATTATGTAGCGCGCTTTTGGTAGATTTACCTGTTTGGTAGGCATGCTGGATTTGGTGTAGAGGATATGTCCTCAACGCCGCATCCTTGATATGCCTACCCACAATTTTCTCTGTCGTTTTCAAAAGGAAAGACGACAGGCTGATAGGACGATAAGCCTTAGTTTCGGTGTGATCTAGTTTCCCAGGCTTTGGGATAAATGTCACCTTAACTTGCCTCCAGGCCATGGGGATAAATCCATATGCCATGCAGGCTCTATATATGCGGCATGGGTGTGGAACTAAGAGTTCTGCCCCTTGCTGCAAAAGTGCCGGAACAATTCCATTTGTTCCTGCTGATTTAAATGGTTTAAAGGTTTTTGATTTTTAAAGATTTTTGATTGGTTAATTATGACTTTGACCAGGTTCCAATCTACCCTGTTCGTCTTGCTTTGGCAAGTGCCCAGGTTTTGCCGACCCTGTCCATCGTCCAAATTATCAGTCAATTTTGAATCAGGATAGAGAACCCTTAATAATTCATTCAGTGTCTCCCTTCCTGTTTGAGTATATTGCCCGTTAGGCAGCTTAATCGTGCTGACCTTTTTGGTCGCCTGGTTTGCTATGATTCTCATGAGTCTGGCACCACCTGGTACATCATTGATCTGGCAATGCCTCCATGAGGATGGCTTGGCTTTCCTTATTTTTTTGTTGTAACGGGTAAGGGCTTCCTTGTAGATGGCCCACTACCCTGTTTTTTAGCTGTATTAAACAGCCTTATCGTTTTGGTTCTAAGTCCACTATTATTGTAGGATGGATACATTGGATATAAAGTATATGTATATGCTTCACATATGTCGAAAAACATAATAAAGTTAATAATGGCAACATTTGAAAAGAGAATATTTAGGTAACTATCGGAAATTGTAAGAGTCAATGAAGATAACTGTGATATGGTGCACTTGAGAGCGTTCTGAAATGTGTGTTTTGGAAAATTACATTTACGAACATTACTAAAATCGTAATATATTCCAGGTTTCGTGAATTACGTAGATAGTTAGCAGAAAAATACAGTAGAACCTCGCTTAACGAGCATAATTCGTTCCAGAATCTTACTCGTAATGCGAAACAACTTTTTCCATATAAATTAATGTAAAATACGATAATGCGTTCCATGCCGAAAAAATACTAAAAAAATTTATGTATAACGTTTATTCAAAGAAAATTATATATACATTGTTAAGGAGCGTGAATCATCTTTTCTTCTATGTGGAAGGAACCAACCTGGAATGCGAATTCGACTTGCAGAAAAAATATAAATAATTAGTTTATTGTTTATGATCCATATCTAATTCTTTTTTTTTTTTACTAGAAAGCTGTCTAGAGACATTTGTTTTTGCCGACGCTTCAAAATTTGGTGAAAATGCGACACAGCATTATTAAATAAATTTGTAGCACGCATTGCCACTGCCTTATTAGGGTGATGCTTCTCAATGTACGATGCAACAGTTTTCCATCCTTTCAGCGTTTCTCTTATTGCGCCAGAAGATTGTTGCTTTTGCTGTTACCTCCTCCTCCTCCTCTGACAAACTCATCTCCACAATTTCTTGCTGTGAAACACAATACAACTCCAAATCGTGCAAATCGTTGATGTATTGCGCCAGATGATTGTTGCTTTGCTGTTACCTCCTCCTCCTCCTCTGACAAACTCTTCTCCAACTCAATGCTAAGATATTTCCGACAGCCAAACCATGCTCAACTGAGCATAACGATGCGCAGTAGTCGTGCAAACCTATCATAATCTACCCTCACAACCAAACATCAGCATAACTTACCGAGCTTTTCCCCCTCGAAGTTACAGATGGATGCGCAGTACTCTATTGTGCTAACATAACCTAACTTAATGTAACTTATCCTAAATCAACGAATGGTAGCCAAGGGCCAGAACCCTGACTTACAGGTGGATGCGCAGTAGTCCATTGCGCACACCTAACAGTGACATCATTTACGAAGCTGCTATATAACGGAACAATGAATGGTGTTTTGGTCACAATAATGTCGAGTGTAAAGTGAAGTTTAAATTCTCTAGTGTGACGTTATATTTTTATGTGTAATGTATACAGTGATGTGTAGTGAGGGTTTGTAGTGTTTTCAAGAATGTTAGGAATTCCATCCACCCACAATGGATTCAAAAGTTTCCCGTTTTACGTACGTATCTTGTTTGCAGAAAGAATTCTTGCTTATAACAAAGTGGTATGCTAAGTGAAACACATGTTGACATTGGTGTTATGCTGACAGTCCTGTTCAGTGACAGTGTAAAATGTGCACAGTGGTTTGTAGAGTATGTTATAGCACGAAGAATGATGGTAAGTGATTTGTAAGTTAGATGTGTATTTCGGTGTGACAGACAGTGGATTGCATTCTTGCTATCTGATCTTCCAGGCTTACATGTGCTAGCAGGCAGTATACAGCATCAGGGAATTATTTTCTTTCCATCCATTAAACTGCTTACAGAATCACATTGTTTACAGGAATGCATGAGTTGTTAGAGCTGACATACTTGTAATTGTATTTTATAGTTTACTCTAGAACAGTGCTTCTCAACCGCCGGGCCGCGGCCCAGTAGTGGCCCCTGCCATCAATTATACTGGGCTACGAGAGGCTCTCCTGGAATTTGTCATTTTCATTTTCTAAGAATTTTTCCTGAATAAATATTTTATAGTGGAAGTATTCTGAGGAGAATAATATTTGTGTCGAGAAGCTCAGACACAGAACACCTAAATCTGTGTAGTAAATGTCAGTGACCAAGCCGCATATTTTTAAACATGGAAGTATTCATGAATGAATGAATGAATGAATGACTGTCTCCGTTTGGCTCTCACTTCAATACATCCCACAATTAATAAGCTAACGGACGGAGAACTGAAATAGAACTCTCACTAGCCTAACTAAAACCTTCCAAACTCAGTTGTGATAAAAGAAACTAAGTTTATCTTTCCAATAACATATAATTACTGTGTTAAAGTGCTGCATCTTTAAAATAAAAATATTTATTATTAATTAATTGATATTATGCTCTAATTAATTACTAATATTATTGTAACGTGTTTCGTTACAGAAGACGCTGTAGAGATGGTTAATTGGTTTATTTAACAATCTTCAAATAACGGCTACAATTAATTATCACAATATTACGGGTTTCCACACTTACAAACCCTACAACAAAATCTCTTAACACTATCTTCAAGAGTCTTCGCGTATTAATAACGCGGGAGCTATACAAGTCTCCCTGAATTACACACTCCAGATATAACTGGTTATCACTGGTTATCGCACACGCGTCTGTAGCTCGTAACTTGCGAACTGAGAACTCGTTGGTAACGCACTGACTGGCTG
>NW_019724756.1:25462-25914 GCF_002891405.2 Cryptotermes secundus
TTGTTGCCTGGCGCTGTGTTGCTAGTAACGCTAGTGGTAGTAACCGCTGTTACTACCGTAACAATCCTGTTGCGTCACCGTTACGTTACCGTGCGGAGGAGGGGGAGGGGAGCGCTGACTCACCCCCGCGTCACTGCTGGTGGGGGGGAGGGTCTCGTTTGCGCAACATGTCACATTATGTTAGCTTAATGCATGAACTTTAACAAAACTGGAAAGGTATTTACGAGTAAATTTGTTGGGACTGGGCCCTCGTCTTATAAAAAAAGAACTTACTGGGCCGCGTTCTCATAAAGTTTGGGAACCACTGCTCTAGAACATATATATTGTCGCGTATCGGGCGTATATCGCGACAAATAAATTCTCGATGTATTCGATGTAGCGAATTTTATTTCACATTCGCACTTACAGTCACCCAACTTACAGATTTACGGTTACTGCTATCTGCAGTATCA
>NW_019724756.1:25935-27996 GCF_002891405.2 Cryptotermes secundus
CAGAATACAACTGACTAGTTGCTGGCTAACTCGGCGGTAGCTCCAGGACTCACTGACTGACTCAGTACAACTGACTGTGAATAGCCTTCGCTGCTCCCTATGTAGCCTCGATCGGACAATACGGCCACGTAATAGGCACCCTTGTTGCTAGCCACGCTGTCCGGAGTTGTTGACGGCTGCCTAGTAACCGCGATATCCCTTGGTGACGTCACCGCGTTGACTTGCGTTGCCTAGCGACCAGGATGCTAGGACTCGGCTAACATCGGCTCGCTTCGGCTTCGCTCGGCGCATCACGGCTGGCGGAGGGTGAGGGGGGAGGGGCGTCATTCAGAACTCAACATGTCACAATATAATGATTTCATACGCTATCAGAGACATTCGGTCGGAAGATATTGCCGACGGCCAAACAGTGCTCAACTGAGCATAACAATGCGCAGTAGTCATTTGCTCACATGTCATAATGTACACACAACCTGATATTACGTAAATTACCGAGGTTCGCCCCCTCCAAGGTATAGATGGATGCGCAGTAGACTACTGTGCAAACCTAACCTAACCTAACCTAACATCAGCGAATGGTACCCCTAAGATACAGGTGGTTGGAAAGTAGTTTATTGCTCACAACTAAGAGTGACGTCATTTACGAAGCTGCTTTATAACGTAACGTTATATAAGACTGTCGTAACATGGAATATTAATCGAAAAATGTCGTTAAATATAAAATTGAGCGTGTTGACTTTTTTCCACCCATAATTTAAATATAAAATTGAGCGTGTTGACTTTTTTCCACCCATAATATCAATATATTTCCTTATATTCCAAGGTTATGTTGCTACGTAGTTAGCTTAGTAGGTGTCGAAAACGCCGCTACCACCTCACGAGTTTGCGCATCCCTCACGGTGATACAAATGATTACCGAATATAACTCATTATATCACTGTGCTGCCCTCCAGTGGCACAGTTTTATGACAGAATCAGGCAGTATTTCGGTATGTAGCCTCTGAATATTACACGCATGAGTAGGTTATTAGTCAGAGTGATATACTTCATTTTGCATTAGTATAAGTACTTGTAAGAAGAGGATGCGAAGTGAATTTCTATTTCCCATTGAGGAAGTTATTTTTTTGAATTCATAACTCAGTTCTATGTTACAGAGAGTGGTGGGTATAATATACCCATATGTTTTGTTCACAATAATGTCCATTGTAAACTGAAGTTTAAATTCTCTAGTGTGACGTTATATTTTAGTGTGTAATATATACAGTGATTTGTATGAGGTTTTGCAGTGTTTTCAAGAATGTTAAGATCTCCATTCACCCACAGTGGATTCAAAAGTTTCCCCTTTATGTACATCTCTTGTTATCATGAAGGATTCTTGCTTATAAGAAGGTGCTATGCTAAGTGAAACACATTATTTCATTGGTGTTATGCTGGAAATCCTGTTCAGTGACAGTGTAAAATGTGCACAGTGTTGTGTAGAGTATGTGTCATAGCATGAAGAATGATGGCAAGTGATTTGTAAGTTAGATGTGTATTTCGGTGTGATAGACAATGGATTTTGTGAGTGCATATTTGGTATGACAGCAATCAGTGTAATTTTGTTATGTAGCCTCTGAATATTACACATGTGAGTAGGTTATTAGAGTAATGTACCTCATTTTGCATTAGTATGAGTGCTTGTAAGAAGAGGGTGCAAAGGGAATTTCTATTTCCCATTGAAGAAGTTACTTTTTGAATTCATAACTTAGTTCCGTGTGAGAGAGAGTGGTGGGTATAATACACACGTATGTTGTTTTGGTCACAATAATATTGATTGTAGACTGAAATTTAAATTCTCTAGGGTGAAATTATGATTTTGTGTGTAATATATACAGTGATGTGTATGAGGTTTTGCAGTGTTTTCAAGAAAGTTAAGATCTCCGTTCACCCACAGTGGATCGAAATATTTCCCCTTTATGTACATCTCTTGTTTCATGAAGGATTCTTGCTTATAAGAAGGTGCTATGCTAAGTGAAACACATTATTTCATTGGTGTTATGCTGGAAATCCTGTTCAGTGCCA
>NW_019724756.1:30144-30775 GCF_002891405.2 Cryptotermes secundus
GCGCACACCTGTCATAATGTACACTCACAACCTAACCTTATCGTAAATTACCGAGCTTCGCCTCCTCCAAGTTACAGATGGATGGGCAGTAGTCTACTGCGCAAACCTAACCTAAGCGAACCTAACCTAACCTAACCTAACATCAGCAAATCGTACCCCCCCGCGAGTTTCAGGTCGATGCGAAGTAGGTCATTGCGCACATCTAAGTTTGACGTCATACACGAAGTGGCTATTTAACGGAACGTATTATAGGATTAAGTAGCGTGGAATATAAATCGAAATATGCCGTTATGCGTGAAATTGAGCGTGTTAACGGTTTTCTACCCATTATATTCATATATGCCCTTATATTCCGAGGTTATGTTGCTGCGTAAATAGCTTAGATTGTGTCGAAACGCCGCTCCCACCTCACGAGTTTGCGCATCTCCCACGGTGATACAAATGATTACTGAATATAACTTTCTATGTGAATATGCTGCCCTCCAACGGCATAACGTTATGACGGAAATTCTTTATAATCGGTGAAATCATTCCGTTTCTTCTCGTGGATTGTTACGAGAGCAATTGAGTGACTGCTTGGCATTTATTTCGCCCGAAATTCCCTTCCTGGATGGGAATTAGAATAATATTA
>NW_019724757.1:0-2330 GCF_002891405.2 Cryptotermes secundus
CTTGGTTCCTAACCTGTGTGTAGATGGGCGGGGCGTCGGCTTACCACTCACTTCTATATCGTGATGAGAACTGGAAATACTGGCTTACCGTCACTTACACACACTTCTACATGCCTTGATTTCCGATTAGCGCAGCGTCTACTAAACGCGAGATCTGAGGTCATCGTGGGGGTGTTCTGCGCTGTTATGTTAGGTCATTATCAAATATTTTCTTTTTACCTTGAAGATGGAGGCAGTGTGTTTTTCCGAAACGTTTGTAATTACCTACAGACCTACAAGATTACATGGCGTTCATTCCAGAAGACACTAAGCTTTATATACCTTTAATCACATTTGTTTTAGTTTTTGAAATGGTTCCGTGACGTATGGCTATTGCTGACGTTTCGAAGAGTTTTGATGTCTACGAAACATCAGGAATTCAGCCGACTTCCACACTGTGCCTATATATCCTGAGCGAATGAGAATATTATGTGGAATAGCGCAAAAATGCCTTCTTCATAACACGTTTCGCGATATCGCAAGAGCTGCTCGTTGTGAGGTGTTTAACGTCGGCAATCCTTCATGACACATGGATAAACAAATACATGCAGAGGTTCTATGATATTCCTCAGGGTAAGAAATATTATCTGTATTATTGCGTTCAAGGTCTCATTTGTTCGCAGGCCTGTGCAGTCTGTCTTATCGTCATTTGTGTAAGTCACACTTTTATCTTTGTTGGGTTTCCGAATTTTACTCCGCCTACGGCCTAATTCCATCTACTTTTACGTCGGTTTGATCGCGAATGTTTTAACTTTTTTTATGCGGATGTTATAGCCATATGTTCCGAGATGCCTCTAGACCAACAGACTCACGTAAAAGATGCCATCATTCAAATTAGGATCAGCATCAATATCAAGCCGTGCTGAAGGTCAAGTGGGATTTGTGGTGGACAAAGTGGCGCCGGGGCAGGTTTTCTCGGAGTACTTCGGTTTCCCTTGCCAATCTTCATTCCACCAATTACTCCACAATCACCCTCACCTNACTTGCCCCGTGCAACATTTTTGTTTCCGCGAATGAAAAGAGACATGAAAGGAAAGCGTTTTGCTGATGTTGCTGAGGTGANATGCTGAAGGTTTTAAATCATCAATATAATCGTCATCTACGTCAAGGTAGGATTTTATTAGATTGTTCCGACTGAATGACTATCCTCTCCTTTAAAGACATACTTCTGCATCATTCCATATACGTAGAAGCAGAACATTTTTATTCGCTGCAATTATAAGGTTCTAATCAGACATTCAGTCCTATTGTGAAACGCAGTTACGTTTTAGAGACGAGGTGGGTTTGCAGAACGTATGAAGCTGAGACACGCAAAGCGCACTTCTAAAATGTGACAGCGCAACCTGCTGAAAATTTTAAGAATTCACGGTCATCATTAATATCATCTTCAGTATCATAACCGTCACCAAGAGTATCCTACCTTCATCACATCTCGGCTTATATTTCACAACATCCACGTTCGCAGTAACGCGATATTTCTAGGGGCTGACGTCTGGTATGACCGCCTCTGTGGTCTAGTGGTTAGAATTTCTGGCTACAGATCCACAGGTCCCGGGTTCAATTCCCAACACTACCAGATTTTCCGAGAATAAGTGGGTCTGGAACGTGGTCCACTCAGCCTCGTGAGGATAACCGAGGAGCTACTTGAATGGAAAAATAGCGGCTCCGTTCTAGAAAACCGAGATTAACGGCTGTGGGGATCCGTTGCGCTGATCACGCGACACCCTCTATCCGCTATAGTTGGCACTAACTTCGCCGACAAGCGGCGGTCGCTCGGTCGGTATAGTTCGCTTACGTACTAAAGGCCACGGTGTTTCTTTTATTGGTATCACTGCTGACTGCGCACTCAACCTTAAGAACGACTTTTCATTCTTTGATAGTGATTTATTTGATCTTCAGTATTCAGTTGCCTTTCACCAGTAGTTCAGTCATTTGTCGAAGACTATCAGGACTAAAGCCACGGAGATTTTTTTTTTGGCGTCTGGTATTCATTCTTTATAAGCATTGCACTCAGCATGGTGTAGTTTCATCAGTATTACTGACTTATGTAGATGACAATTGTTCTTTTCTATCGCCAGTTATTCTCTCTATTAATGAGCAAGTACCTCTCCCACTGCCCTCAAATGTAGTTTGGTAAAAAACTATGTACAACGACGAACATTTTTCTGAATAGAACTTACTCAACGCCGGTCACGGTAGCCGAGCGGTCTAAGGCATGCACTGTCTTCGCTCGCTCGGAAGCCAAGATCGTGATTTCGAATCCCACTCAGGGCATGGATGTTTGTGTGCGT
>NW_019724757.1:2617-6425 GCF_002891405.2 Cryptotermes secundus
ACATCTTCGTCGTCCTACCTTCTTGAACAAAACGGCTTGTAGTCCGTTGAAAGTCAGTTGATGTTTTACGCTGATTTCTTGGTTGGTTTTTTATTCGACCCTGAAGGTGGAGGCGACATCTTCCGAAATGTCCGTTGACTTTCAATGCACTATACGGCCTTATATCAAAGAAGACAGAACTCTTCATAACGACTGCTGTGAGAACCTGGAATCCTATTTAAAAATAATGGAAATTCTGCGTTTTGAGTTTCTGCAGAGGAAAGAATTTAACTTCTTACACAAAATTGCGCCGGCCACGGTAGCCGAGCTGTCTGAAGCATGAACTGTCTTCGCTCGCTCGGAAGCCGGGATCGTGGGTTCTAATCCCACACAAGGCATGGATGTTTGATTTATTTATGTGTTTATTTTGTGTTAGCTTTATCTTGCGTTTAGGTAGAGGCCTTGTGACGAGCTGATCACTCGTCCAAGGAGTCCTACCGTCTGTAAAATGATAAAAAAACTCGACACCGTAAAGGTATAAGAGGAACGATTAATAAGTAAAATGTCAAATTGAGTAACAATCAGTCTTCAAAATAGGACATATTGGTTGAATGGGGGGAAGACAAAACCATAGTGAGTAGATAACAGTACAAGTACATCTACTTGAATACCATAAGGAAGACAACAAACTTAATGCGGGCATCAAAATTGCGTTGGTTTGTCTACTGTTTGATGTTCGTGGAAGGGACCCCTTCCATTCGGAAAGACGTGTGTTATGTTAAAATGTAACTAAAGGTTCAGCTCCACAGCAGGAAGCAGATTGGTTCTGCATCCCGCTACCAAACGATGACGCGTCTTTCAGGTTCCCTGAGAGCTCCACACTGTGGCAGGACGCCTATATCCGGAGCCATGCTTCAAATGAAGAAGGAAATTAATTTTCGTTTAACGAACAATTTCAAGGAAAACTTTCCCCCCAAAACCAAGCGCCAATTCATGTTGTTATTATTATTATTATTATTATATTTTACGTATCATATTACTCTCACATTTTGTATCCTGTTCTTTAATTATTTTTGTTTATTTCTATCTATTCGTGCTAACTTTGTAATTTGCCTTTTGCTGTCAAGTTTGCATCTAAATAAACACGAATTGAATTGAACTGAATTAATTTCACGCGTATGGGTGACTTATAAGAAGGGTTTTGGATTGGATGACTGGATTTATTGCACCTTATACATTCACAACGCGGTACTATGGGAAACTACAGCGCTATCATTAATTCTACACACAGATAATTTCAAATCACACATTAAATCTTCTTGTCACAGTCTAATTCCTTTCTTGCCCTTATCCTGCAGCTGCCAATTCCGAAGACTCGACTCATTTCACTTCCTCAGCTTCCAAGCTCATAACCCGGTAGGCTGGTGTCTCGAAACTCTACTTTCCACTCGACTAGACTACTACACTACTCGGTCGCATCTTTGGTGTCCTTATCACCCCTCGGCACGGACCACACAGAAAACACAGCCTCTTCTGTTAAGGAGGCGCGTTTATTTGGTCCGTTGCCTAGCAATAGACATCCTTCTGGTACACGCGTACTGTTCGCGGGAATGTGTTTACCGAGTCGTTGCATAGCAGTGGGTACACGTGTCACATTATTATAGCCTATTTATTGAGTTATCAAAATCTATATATAGGCCTGCTCTTTACGATATCTTTCCTGTAATATTACTGTCCAGTTACCCAGCAAAAACTGACTTGCCAAATAGCTGTATTGTGAAAATGGTTTGCGAGCAGAAATAGTAATTGCGCAGTAGCGGTGGTAACAGTAGTGATAGTTAATTAGTAACTTAACTGATTTAAGCACTTTGCGTAATTTGAATGTTTTGTTTGTCTGTATATACTGTAGTGTGTATGCTTGTAAGTACTGAACCTGTGTACCTAAAAAACCTGTCGTTATGTGGACATGGCTCTAGGTTTGCAATGAAACTTAACTCAATAAACTAAAATAAATTAAACTAAACTAATGTTCGCCGGTCACCGTAGCCGAGCGGTCTAACGCTCGGTCGCTCGGAAACCGGGATCATGAGTTCGAATCCCACTTAGGTCATGGATGTTT
Organism: Cryptotermes secundus; assembly: GCF_002891405.2. Taxonomy (NCBI): domain Eukaryota; kingdom Metazoa; phylum Arthropoda; class Insecta; order Blattodea; family Kalotermitidae; genus Cryptotermes; species Cryptotermes secundus. The sequence goes on from NW_019724757.1 coordinate 4,716, forward strand.
GGTGTTTGCATGTGTGTGCCTGCGTGCGTTTGCCTCTGTGTACAGGTAGAGGCCTTGCGACGAGCTGATCACCCGCCCAAAGAATCCTATCGAATGTCTAAGATCTAGTAAAGAGAAGTAAAATGGAGTGTTTCATGGCAGGCCAATGCCCAAATTTGGGCTGTAACGCCAAAGCAAAAAAAAAAAAACCCCAATGTTCAACATCACTAACACAAAACTCGACAATTTGACATGATTAGGTTAATAAATATAAATGGAACATATATATATATATACACACACACATACAAAATATTATCACGATGTATGAGTGTGAATATGGATTTAGATTGGTGAATAGATTTATTGACCACTTATACACACCACTCGGAACTACAAGTAAATATAGCGCTATCGCTGATCTCCACAATTCTCAAGCCCACAGTGTCAACAGCCGTTTCCTGATAACGGATGTCAACAGTGGAGATTCTCCAGCCTCTCGCACTCAGGCCTTTCCTTCAACAGACAAGTACAGAATTGACTGCCAACTATCAACTGAACTGCTTGCCCCAATTCTCTCTCTTATATCTCCTCGGCGCGGACCATGTAGACAACACCCCGTTTCCCCCGTTGCATGCGTAGCCGTTGTCACGGAAACGTGTTTACCGAGCCGTTGCCCAGTAACGTGTCTAATAAAACCGCCCATCTCGTGATCATTGCATAGCAACGGCTATTGTCTCGTTGTTTGTTTCGAGGTCTTTACCTAGCAACGGGTCTATACACCACAATATATATAGTATATTGCAATATGGCATTTCTGTACATGAACACAAAATCAAGATTCTACACTACGTTACGGGTATTTCATATCAATCACTATTTGTAATTGCTTATGTATGTGGCGGAGGATAGATGAACGTTCCATAGGCTCTGTGAAGATTTTAAGGAAATTATTGCAAATTCAGGGAGCTCAATTTATAGTCACCGCCTTGCCTTTACTGCTTATTAACTGGTTATGCAAGCGGCCTCCGTAGTCTAGAGGTAACGTTCCCACCTCATGACTCGCAGTACGCGGGTTCAAATACCCGGCGGAGGTCGTCGAATTTTTAAGGGCGGAAAAATTCAGGGAACAAGTCCTCCGGGAGGGACTTTAAGCCGTGGGTCCCGTGTCGTAACTTTACGGCATGTAAAAGAACCTCATATCTCCAAAGGAGGTCACTGAGCCAAATTACGGACGTTTCCCGCCCAACAGCGGTCTCTAATACCTCTGGTAGATGGGGGAAGCATTATAGATACCTCTCAGCTAGTAGATCCGGTCTCGCTGGCTGGGCGGGACTGATGGTAAGCACCAATACCGGTAGGATATAGAGACTGGTAGAATATCATAGAGGGAAGCACAATGGACCAATACAGGTCTAAGTGCATGGGGAAACCCACCCTCTCCAAACTAACTGGTTATGCCGGACACGAGTAGGGTATTATAATGTCTGTTATGTTGAACATGGTAGCAATTTTGATTACTAGAAGATGCAAGAAATTCTTCTTGCATAGTACAGAATGAAATTCACTTCCCTCTCTGTTATTAGTAAAGGTTCTGCTGCAGTACAGTTTGTATGTCCGAATGTTCATGAACAAATCCAAATTCATCGTAGCCTAATACAGAACATATATCCTTCCGCAGTCTTTACTTTCATGAAAATCGTCTCGTGCCACTTGAAACTGTTTATTTTA
>NW_019724757.1:6670-62249 GCF_002891405.2 Cryptotermes secundus
ATCAATTATTATTATTATTATTATTATTATTATTATTATTACTATTGAAAGAGACCACTGGGAAGACCAAGGTGTAGGTGGGTGAACAATATTAAAATGGATCTTAGAGAGATTGGATGGGATGGTATGGATTGGGTTGATCTCGCTCAGAATAGGGACCAGTGAGGGGCTCTTCTGAACACGGTAATGAATCTTCGGGTTCCATAAAATGCTGGGAAATTCTTGAGTAGCTGCACAATTGGCTGCTTCTCAAGAAGGGCTCAGCTCCATGAGTGAGTGATTATTATTAAAGGGTAATAATGGAACTGACGTACATAAATTATGAACAGAGTGTTACCCTACTATAATGGTTTTGTGGAAATTCACCATTGCTACTATTATGATGGGAGTAGGTAAGAAAGAAATAAGAGATTTCTGTTTACAGGAATAAAATTTTAGGTTTGCGAGGAGAAACCAGGGATACACACGAATACATCGTACTACTTCCAAAGCAGTTTGTTGCAGTGCGCCACTTTCCAGATTCACAGAACAAAAACCGAAATTCCCAGGATGCTGTTTTGACCCACGAAGGCCGGAGTAAGTGTACAATTGAGGATGTTCGGCAAAGTGGTTAGGAATCACGTGATTTGCACATGTCAACTATCATTGTCTGGAAAGTGAAATTATGAAGTCGGTGCGACTAAGCAAATGGCTAGGATGGGATATACACGCAATACAAACAGAAATTTAGTGAGAAATCTGTTAGGGATAAGTCCGCTTGGATAGGCGAGAAGCCGAAACGAGGATAGCATCACGAGAACAGACTGTGAGGGCACGAAGTGGGCGGGACTGTCTGAGGTTCGTGTCCAGTGGCAGACTCTTCTGTTAGCGGCGTTGAACTCTTGGGTTCTGCTGTCAACGCCTCCCTCTTTGAGCGAGTTCACACTTTTATTGAACAGAACTCTAACAAATGTACAGTTTATGCCATTGTCTACAATATGATTCATAATTTTCCCACCATTTTGATTTCCCTTCACCCTTTTTCGGGTTTAGCTGTCAAAACAGAGCTAAGCCAATTGTCACATTACAGTGCGTGTAATCGATTTCTCTTCAAATAATAGAAGAAAGGAGATGTGAACAGAACGGTTCACAGAAGGGAAAAAATTCGTTATCAGTCCTGACACATTGTTTACATAATCACCAACTCCCTTTCACGGTTTTCATCTTCTGGCGCTTGGGACACATTCATTCTCTATTGTACCCTATAATACTCCGAGTGGACCGCGTCTGTGTTCTAGTGATCAGAGTTCCTGGCCAAAGATCTAGAGGTTCCGGGTTTGATTTCCGGCGCTACCAGATTTCTGAGAAGTAATGGGTCTGGAACAGGGTCCACTCAGCCTCGTGAGGATAATGGCAAAGTAGCGGCTCTGGTCTAGAAAATCGAAATTAACGGCTGTGGGGAATCGTTGCGCTGCCCACGGGACACCCTCTAACCGCCAAAGATGGCACTAACTTCACCGACAAGCGGCGGTCGCTCGGTCGGTAGCGTTCGCTTGTGGACTAAAACCATGGATTTCATATTCCCACTGAACCGAATATCTAGCCACGAAGTCAAGGAGTTATTTTATTCACCTAATCTAGATTGTTGAAACTGTGTCTGCAGAGGAAATGTTATGCTTGTGGAACAGCCCATTAATTATTTTTAATTCGGTTAGTGGAGGGTGGAGACCAACTGAGTCCACTCGGCACGGCGACCACTGATTGGCCTAGTGTAGCCTGTCCCGGGTGATTATGATGACGGATAATTTGGTGGAATGAAGATTGGGAGGGGAACCGAAGTCCACCACAAATCCCACTTGACAAGACCCGGAATCAAACCTGGGCCGCCGCGGTGGGAAGCCAGCCACTAACCGCTTGAGCTATGGCGCGGCCATAAAGGAACAGCCCATGCTGGAAGGAAAGATTGGCTTAAGGAGTTTAGTAATTCTGGACAAATTAAATTTCAGGGCGACGAATTTAGGAAGTTGCAACATGAGGAATGACCGCTGTGACGTGAGGTGATAACTGGGTGCTCTTTTCCTCTCTACCATCACAGATCCGAGAATTCATCATAAAATTACGAAAAACGAAGCAAAATGTGATAACGAGTCGAGACTCCATGTCCGGAAGTTGTGGTGAATAGCACACATAACGTGATGGAGTTGACATTTCTGACCAGAAACAAGAATGGCACATTGTCGGCCGAGCTTCAGAAAGAATGTTGGAAGTATGTTTTTCGCTTCGTAATATGTCTATATATGGTCGATAATTTTACTTTCTTTTTACTGTGAGCAACACGCCACCAAACACCGCACATGGCAACAGGCTACAAAAGAAATCTCGTTCGATAAATGATCGGCGATATAACATTGTGGAAACGCGGAGGGTGGAAACGTAGATTGCCAATATGTACTGCCATGCCCACATCTCTTGACTGTCGCGAAAAAACTGTGCAGCATGCACGGTAAAGTAACGGGAAACACAGTCAGGCCGTGGCGTTCAGACTGTAAATGTAAGCAATGCAATATCTGACCGGTCACGGTAGCCGAGCGGTCTAAGGCATGTACTGTCTTCGCTCGCTTGGAAACCGGGATCGTGGGTTCGAATCCCACTCGGGGCATGGATATTTAGTTTGTGTGTGTGTGTGTTTTTCTGTGTTTGTGTACAGGTAGAGGCCTTGCGACGAGCTGATCACTCGCCCAAGGAGTCCTACCGAATGTGTAAGATCTAGAAAAACCGAAGTGAACGGAGAAGTTCATGGAGGTAGGCCTAGGCCCACTGGGGCTATAGTGCCAAGGAGAAAAAAAAAAGTGACGCTGGGGCAGGTTTTCTCCGAGTACTTCTGTTTCCCCTGTCAATCTTCATTCCACCAATTGCTCCACAATCACCCTCACCTATCATCTGGGGCTGGTACAATAGGCCAGAAGTGGCCGCAGTACAAGGGACTTAGTCCCACACCACTAGCAATAAAAAAAAGATCGAGGAGCGAGGAACCAGTGTGAGCAGGTGGCTAGCAGGACGGAAATCGACCTGAAGAAGGCCGTCTACTGGGATGTGGTGCCGTGTAGATCTTATGTGAACCGACGTTTCGGAGGAACGTATTATCTCCATTTTCAGGGTAGAAAAACCAGCAGACTGCTAGCCACCTGCTCATGCTGGCTCCTCGCTCGCGGATTTTCTAGCCTGAAGATGGAGGCGATACGTTCCTCCGAAACGTCGGTTCACACAGGATATACACGGCGCCACATCCCAGAAGACGGCATTCTTCATAGTCACCGCTGTGAAAACCTAAAATCCTACGAAAATATACTCGTTTATTCTCGCGGTTCAGTAAAGATGAAATGAGTTTGGTACATTACTACGTTACAAATGCCCGTGTACGGATTTCATTCCAGTCGAGCTACTGCAAATAGGTCTCTATTTGAAATATGAAGGAATTATCACAGCAATGGAAATAATTTCTGTTCTCGCTTATAAAATGAAGAATAGAACCGACTGTAGCGATTTCCCAGGAATCTCTCTCTCTCTCTTTGGTTCGTATAGCATACGGTCCAATAACCGTTTGCTATATTTAACGCCACTGGTGAGTGAAATTATTGGTGCGTTTCCAGCACATTATGTCAGTTATTGATTAGAGCCTTGGAATTCGTCAAGCGCTAGAAACAAATGGCAATATAATGGACACGACTGAGTATGAACACGCAAGCTCTCTACAGATTTTTGCACTACACCGTATGAATAACCGCTCCGTGTCTAGGTGTAACTTCGATTTTACAAACGTAGACATTAATTTTGGATTAACTGACTGTAAAATAACATTTTTTAGTTAACATTATTTTGAAAAAATAAAAGCAGGCTTATGAGCTCACCTTGCAGTTTGCGTGCGTGTGAATCCCTGTATCAACTTCTGAACCGTGGACCAATATTTATGAAACTTGGTACATACATCACTACGCCCGAGGCCATTATAACGGCTTACTTCATAAATCACTCGCATCAGTGTATTATCTGTGTACCCGTCGTTCTGTTGCTAGGCAAAGGCTTGGTAAAGTGAATACTTCCTTTCTTTGCTAGGCAACGGCTAGGAAAACTCGTTCCAGCGGCAAATAATACAGGCAACAATAGAAGAATTGTTGGACGCGTAATTTTCTGTGAGGTCCGTATCTCAGTAAAGGAGAGTCTGTGGGTCTGTTTGCGTATCTCCTATAGTTGCCAGGTGATAACTTGTTAAGGACGTTCCGTGGCAACGAAAAATTGTTTGAGGCTTTATTTCCTATGCTGTCCGTGTCGTATCAAAAATAAGTAAGCTATTAATTCTTCCCAGAACTTCTAAGATAAATACCAGAGGCGTGATTTGTTTGCAAAGACTGTACTGACAGAGGACTTGTATATAGTGCAGAAGCAAGAATTTTCAATAACACGTTCTATGTGCGATACGTACACTTGACAAGGCCAAGGACTATGACCACAAGGATTCAGTTGCAAAATAAGAGCCTAGTCGTGATCCTCAAGGGGTTTGGCGCCAGGACGATTGGCGGTAAACCGCCAGTCGTGAGGTAATTGCGACTCCGACCCTGTTTCTTCTATCGAATGCGGCACGCCGCTGTGTTTCTGATTGCAGAGACAGTTGATAAGCATTTGCGTCAACAGCAGCTTCTATACATGGAGTGTAGGTTACATGTTTCGGAATATATAAGAAATGCTGTCACCGAAACTTGATGAAACATAACACAGGAAGAACACGTGGTAATATACAACTGCACATTCCGGGAAGGGAGGGAGTAGTGCTCTAACCTATGGCTTCCAAAATAATGAATATCCGAGCTGACTATCTCATTAAAAGATCTTACGCTCCTCATATTCCAATTTAGATTCAAAAATCAAATTTCGGCCTTCCACCATATTGTACTGCACTGGTGGTTTGAATCGCAGCTGTTAACAAAGGTAAAGGTGAAGCTATCCCTGTAACAGACCGTGGAGGCCCATAGGGTTGTGCGACGTTGAGGATCCCACATTTTCTAGACAATCGGTTCGCAGATGACGGTGAAGTTGTCAGCCTTACGTGCCGGCCGCCCTTTACCCCCTAGGAAAATTCCTGGTACTCGTTTCTGTTAGAGGCTGAGTCGATACCAGGACCATAGTGCGGCAGGAAGGGATAGGTCAATTGAAAAATCGAATGAACTCTTGGGGATTCGAACTCGCGACCTTCCGGCTTGTAGCATAATACCTCATCCAACTACGCTACCGCGTGCCCCTGTGGATATAAATATATCGCTCCAAATTGTGGGAAGTTTCGTCGACATAATACACATATAAATAATTATCACATATTTCTTTAGTTTATTTCAAGCGCAAAATGACGTGTATCTTCAGACATTTAGTACGTATATCCATTATCTGTTTTCTGATGAATGTGTGCATTGACCAGTGTTTACTAAGTGATTGTTGCCAATTATTTTGCCTAGATTAGATCAGGGTCATGCGAGCATAACCAGCAAATGTACACGCCTCTGCGGCCGAGACATGCACCTGAAGAACTAGATGACAAACAGTTACTACAGTTTTTCTCGGCGCAACTCCACATCATTGCATCATAACACAACATGAAGCTCCAGTAGAACACTCCACGCTGGTCTAAAGCTATAAGACGGCACTGGGCTGATTTTTCTGGAATATGGATCTTTTTTTTCATTTCAGTTTAATTGCATTATCTCCACAAATTATGTCAAATGAATATTGGAGATCTTAATAGGATTCTTATATTGTTGTACGCAGCCATGCTTTGTATTCCAAGAAATTTTTAAGGAGACAGATAACCCTGGGTTTGGGCTTCGTATGAATCAGTGTATATTTTGGAGCGATATGGATTATTGTGAAGCTGCAAATGAAATAAGCTGAAAATCGACCTACATATCTCCATTGTTATTCATACGTGTCGGCTCTGAAGGTCGCTGGTCCCTTTTGAAGGTGGAAATAGTTAAAGGATAAATTCTGTCTTGGATTGCGTGGCTTAAGAGAAGCCAAAAAATACGAGATACTGCATGACGTAAAGGAATTGAGCAGATTCACAGAGGCATAGGGAAGAAATCGAAAGAATTGCATATAAACCCATGCTACGTAAGTTAAGTTACACAGTCGGGAGTTTGAGTATATTTCTAGTCAGAAATGTAATTTATCGTAAGGGCGCTAACAAGGCCACGCCATAGATGAAGTGGTTAGTCGCTGGCTTCCCAATGCGGCGGCCCGGATTCGATCCCGTGTCTGGTGAAGTAGGATTTATTGTGGACAAAGTGGCGCTGGGGCGGGTTTTCTCCGAGTACTTCGGTTTCCTCTGCCAATCTTCATTCCACCAAATTCTCCATCATTATAATCACCCGGGGTAGGCCACAATAGGCCAATCAGTGACCGCCGTGCTGCCGAGTGGACTCAGTTTGACTCCATCCATAACTAAGCGTAAGGGTGCTAACATGTTCGTCACACGGCGATGAAATAGAAGGAAAGGCTAGAGAAGGAGCCTCGGTACTGTGGACGAACAAAAGATCGAATGTGTTCTGGCAAAAGCGCTCCACTGCAAAAAATTCTTGCTGCTTACTTAGCTTATGTTTGGACACTGAAAATTGTGGCAGTACATTTCGCCGAAACGTCGGAAAACTCCCACAAGACTACACATCGCAGAAAGAAAGTACTCTTCATAGACACGGCTGTAGGAACCTCAAAACGAAAGATTTTTCTATCTTGGAAGAAAAAAAGAGAGAGACACTACTTTCAAAACCAAGAATGGAATTGAAACTAAATGAAGCAATAACAAAGGACGGCTCGTGAAGAGAATACCGGACTCGTGAGGCAGGGAAGGTTGAAGAAGCAGCCCAACGTCTTGACACTTTTTATGATAACCACAGTGGTGGGGTCAACTGATACCACACTACAAATTACATTTATTTTCTCACGTATGCTAACATTTTTATAACTCATCTTTACCCTACAGAAAATATAAACATACAAATAAGCCTAGAGTTATTGAAAATATAAATATCACCATATGAATTGACTTCTTCCAGTCCTGATCATTGTTCAATTAATTGCTTAATGTAATTAAAATAATGGAACAAATGAAACAAAAAGAAACGTAATTTAACAAATAATTAAAACTGAACAATGAGTGAAAATCAGCTATCGTCATGTTAGAGTTTATTTCTAGTTCGATGAACAGAATTATTGATTTTACACGTTATTTGAGGCCATCCAATGTGACTGAATTAATTTTCTTGTTCCGGTGCACTGGTTCCAGCTATTTTTTATGGTTCGCTTAGCATTCCAGCCGCTGGAATTCCAATTCCAGTTTTCGCATGTCCAGGATGTGCAGCCAGCGTACGAATTACTTTTCCGGTAAGTCCCCAACAGTAACTATGGTTGTGAAGTAACCGTGCGGCTTTCTGATAACTGACATGTAAAAAAGGTAAAGTTATCCCTGTAACAGGCCGTGGAGGCTCATGGGGTTGTGAGACGTCGAGGTTCCCACGTCTTCTATACAATCGACCGACAGATAACGATTAGGTTGTCAGCCTTACGCGCCGGCCGCCCTTTACCACCCAGGAAAATTCCTGGTACTCATTTCTGTTAGAATCTGGAAAGCTACAGGAACATTCAAACAGCTCCAAAAATCAATACCTCCAATAAGAAAAGCTGACGGAAGCTGGGCCAAAAGTGATTTAGAAAAAGCCGAAAATTTTGCTGAATATCTTTCTCTGGTATTTACACCACACGACTCTAATACTCATCATAATGACAACGAAATTGAGAAGTTTCTAGATACGCCATGTCAAATGTCTTTACCAATCAAAGCCTTCTCACCTAAAGAAGTAAAACAATAGATTAAAAAGTGAACCAATGCAAAGCGCCTATAATCACGGGAAAGATATTGAGACAGTTGCCAAATAAAGCAACTGCACTACTCACAGTAATCTTCAGTAGCATGCTCAGGCTATCTTACTTTCCAACGATATGGAAATTTGCTCAAATTGTTATGATACCAAAGCCTGGAAAACCAATTAACGAAGTGACCTCTTATCGTCCCATTAGCCTGCTACCTATTCCCTCGAAGATATTTGAAAAACTTTTACTGAACAGAATCAGACGCGACACAGAAATCCGTGATATTGTATCCGAATATCAGTTTGGATTCAGAGAACATCATTCTACAATCCACCAAACTCACAGAATAATCAACAAAATTGCCACTAGTATAGAAGAGAAACAACACCGCACTGCAGCGTTTTTAGATGTTGCCCAGGCTTTTGATAAAGTCCGGCATACTGGATTACTACGCAAAATTAAGAACAAATTGGCAAGTCCATACTATCTACTGTTAAATCATACATCTCAGAAAGGTATNCTCCTAGCAACAGACCGTGACCCGGCACTGGCATCGCAATTTCTTGAACACCATCTGGACCTGCTACAAGAATGGTTCAAAAAATGGAAAATCAGAATAAACCAAACAAAAACCTTCGCAGATAACATTCACAACAAAGCGCACACACAGTCCACCAGTTACAATCAATAATTTACAAATCCCAGTACAGAAAGAAGTAAAATACCTCGGCCTATACCTAGACCAGAAGTTATCTTGGCAGAAGCACATCAAGACAAAACGCCAACATCTAAACCTAAAAGTACGACAAATGTCATGGCTCTTAGGACGAAAATCCAAACTCAGCCTAGAAAACAAGACTTTAATTTACAAATGCATATTGAAACCGATTTGGACGTACGGAGTTCAACTGTGGGGGTGTGATAAACCTTCGAACACCAAATTAATCCAAAGAGTCCAATCAAATGTACTGCGCTCCATAACTAACGCTCCATGGTATGTCTCGAACTTCACATTACACAATGATCTTCTAATCCCATTCGTCTCAGAAGAAATCAAAAGATATTCTACCATATACACAACCGACTAATGGGACACAAAAACACTTGCGTGACAGAACTAAGCAACCCATTAAAAACCAAACGAAGACTAAACCGACAATGGCCCTCAGACTTAAAAGAACAGAGTGTTGAAAATGGGTAGCCGTACTCAACAACATAATACATAGAATACTACATAGGAGAATCATCACTGGATGATCACTCCGCACAAGTGATTTCTTACAACATATTTACTTATTGCTCCCTTGTAGAGTAGATTGTAAATTGCAAGAATTAAAAAACAAAATTCTGTTAGAGATGTTGAGTCCTCTCTGAATGGCGGGTCCTTTCCAGGTCTCTGTGAACTGCTCCCTCTCTTCACAGCAACCCGTACAGAAATGACTTGGGGGCCCTAATTATCTTCCTTATAACTCCTTGGCACGGGCCACCATAGGAAACCCCGTTTCTTCCAACAGTGCCTCTACTGTTGTATGCGTAGACGTTGCCTAGAAACGGATGTACACGCTACATTATTATTAGTTACACTAGTGTCAAAGGCCTCAAATATAGCTACAAGGATCTTGTCTCCGTTTGCTAATAGCTACTGTACCAGTGTAAGTTTAATTCAAATTGAGAGGCCATTTGATTGTTCCACAGACCGAAACGAATCCGGTCTTGGAAGATTATCATTGAGAGATTTATTACAGCATAGTACTAATCCCGTATGCATGTGGCATCCCAGTTACATCCCCTATCAGATAAAGGAGATTCTGTTTTGAGAGAAGCCGCAAGCGTGCAATGCAGCCTTGGCGCCAAAGATCTTTCATTTAACTTAACTGGCAAGTTAAAAAGTTTTTGCTATCACTGGTTGCACATTTTGCTGTGCATAGTAATGTGGATGTTGTGTCAGGGGTGGGGGCCAAAAGGAAGGGCGGCTCCATGCAATGCCATTTTCTTATGGGGACTGCAGACACTCTTGAACGCACATGTAATTTTCATAAATATATAGCCCAGATCGATTTGATTAAAATTGCAATGGGTATGGAAGTCCTTTCCTTATTTATCTCCAGCCGACTAGCTAGGTAACTAACTTCTTTGAACATCATTTCTTTAAAGCTGATAGTCGCTCAGCCGATCAATATATTCTTTAACTTTTCTGAAACAGAAGATTCATTGCCGTATTCAAAACATTCGGTAAGATGACTTTATCCTCGAAGAGTTTAATCCAATCCACAACTCGTACACTATTACTTTCAGATCTGCTTTTATATTGTACTATTACCCATATGTAGGTCTCCGAAGTTGTGTCTTTCCTTCAGGCATAACGTATAAAATACCATATGAATTTCGTATCTCCCCAGTGCCCTAACAATTGTGCTTCCTTCTTTTGACGACCCTAACAATGCGTCTTGATGTGTTACAATACGATACTGTAACGTGTAGCGGTGACTACAGACTAGGTTTGGATTGGTGAATGGATTTATTTACCACTTACAGGTCGTAACTACAAATAACTATAACTCTATCGCTATGTCCACACTTTACAGTTCACTATAGCACACAGAGTAGTGTTCTCAGTCTGTTGCTAGACGTATACTGGTAACGGTTCCAACACAGGCTATTCTTCTGCCTCCGTCTCAAATCCTCTCTTCACAGACTCCTGTACAGAACTGAACTAAGCTCTAGCCTATACCCGCTTATTACCTGTCGGCACGGACCACCTAGTAAACACAGCTTTTCCATCGTTGTTGTTCAACTGTTGCATTTTAAATAATCTGCTGCCTAGAAACGGGCTATGTTCCGTTGTTCATTTCGAGGAAACATGTTTCCCGAGTCGTTGCCTAGAAACGGCCCTGGTATATCCATCCACTTCGCGGTCGTTGCATAGCAACGGCTCTACACGCTACAATATGAAACAAATTGCGTAAAGCAAGGAGCACTAAGAGCGATATTTATGTATTATTAAAAACCAAAATATAAGTTTGGTAATATAGAAAATTAATTTATATTTGTAAATATGATAAAATGCGCTTTATGCGTTGATAGCGATGCACTGAACCCTGTATGTGGTAGGTCAAGGTGAAGGAATGAGCCGTAGAATTGCAAGGCCGCAAATGAAGAAAATTCTTGACTGAAAACCCCGTATATAAGAAAACGTGAAAATCTAAGAGGACTAAATTAGGGTACACGTGTAATATACTGCTAAATAACATCAACAAACTAAGTAACTAAAGTAAATTAAGCTTACTGTCTTCCGCGACGTTACGCCGTATAGTCTGCTAAATTATTGCTGCTTCAATCTTCAAAGAAAAGGATGGACAAAGTTCGTAACTCCCGCGCCACATCTGAGACGACGGTGTTCTCCATAGTTTCCGTTGTCAGAATCTCAAATCACAGAACTGTCTACCTAACAATTAACTCCCTCACTTCAGACCTACTACAATCTTCGTAACCAGTTTACTTCCTCACTAATACGATGTCCATCACCGTACTTACATGCGTCCTATTCAAATCACATCCAGAGGAATTTCAGACTACACCTCATTTTCATGAAACATTTCTTCCGAGATCTATATTAAAATACTACTCGTAATTCCATCTACGCCTAGGTCTCCCGTCTGATTTCTGACAGCAATATAGATCAATATATCATATATCATTTTAGTCTTTCTGTGCTATGCGTCTACTTGCCTCATTCAACCGCATTTAATCACCAGATCAACTTTAATTGAGGAGGAAAATTTATGATCTACATTCAGTTCCATCATTTTCACTACTAATTTACAGAACGTGTTGTGAACCTGAACCTCCGCAAGACGAGAGTTTAGGGAAGTGTGTGGGTGGAATATTCAGAATTTCAGCTTCAGTTCACATAGCTTCTGACAGTATATAAATGGATTTGTAGCCTAATAAGGAAAGTACTGTGGGACTCAAACGCGGATGTAGCACATACTACAAGAACCAGGGCACGGCCATTCCCACACAAAGGATACACTGCTCAAGTTGTACCATCCGGTAGGCAATAATATCCACGTTAATTAAGAAGATTATCGTTGGATTGCCCAGATAGAGCCATAAACCATCAAGCGAGTCAAAAATGATGGAACACTTTAACGCATACAACAAACGTAAAGTGGATTATCGTTAAATTAGTTTAATCTCCTCAGCAGTGGAACAGAACAGAGTAAGAAGACTTAGAATTCTCTGCCCTCTGCAGTAAAAATAAGACTGGCGTTATCATTACAAGCTCCACTAGAATTTTATAAATTGGTAGAATTACACAAACGAAGTTTGTACCCGTATTAATAACTGGTATTAAGCAACAAAAAACAGGAGTTCCGAAAACAATGTATAATCAGACTGAATACCTCACAAAGTCCTTTCACCAAGCTACGAGGTAGAATGCTCAGAATAAAGGACCATTTAGGACTATGTATGCATTTTATCTTACTACATGTGGACGGTGTGTTCTCACAACACAGTAGGTGTCAGGTACTTAAGCAGGCGGTTGCCATCTGAAGGATAAACATGCAACTTAATTCACTGTTTTAGCAGAAGCAGGACGAGCAGAGATAAAGGTATCAAAGGATAAAGGAAGAGAAGAAAGAAAGACGGATAGGGCTGACAATTAAAGGTAAGCAGTAAATGATTCTCCGATGATTTCAAATTGTGTTTGCGATAGTATGTTCAAATATTCATTATATTTTGTTAAAATATATGCTCATTTTGTGAACTGTTATTAACTGAAAAGGAAGCACAAGAGAGAAATTTTGAATCCCAGTTGCCTTCGCAGAGTTTGCAAGTGATGTTTGCGATTTTGAACGCGTTTACTGGTCACTAACGAAGGCTTTCGGTACCCCATATTTACTGCGTCTGTTTACTGATCACCAAGCCATGTACTGCAAATATCTACTTAATGCATTAAGTATAGCTTTCAGAGCACACAGAACCGTAGCTTATATTTCAATGATAAGGGGTTCTGACAACGGTATTTCAGGCTTAGGGTTATCGAGTTTCTGGATTTTCACCATCGTCTAACATTCAGTATATTTCTTGATACCATGATTTCAAATTGTCCCTCAAGGGTTATGATGTAAAAGAGCGAATCGTGGTGAAATAAGTACGGCTGCACACATCAACAATTTCCCGTTAAGTTTTAATATCCCTTATGCTTGTAGCATATATTGGATATTGCGGACCAGGAGTTAACTCGGTGCGCAGAAAGAACAACAGACGTTTAAGTAATGCGGGATGCCAGTGGTGCAAGGGGCAGGCGGTCACCGCGTTCTGCTACGGGTCCCTTTGCTACAGAGGCTAATGCTATAACCTAACCTTCCCGTCCTTGGTACCCAGAAGCAGTGCTGCTTAGCAAGGCTTTTTGTGAGTGCCCTGAGGCTAACTCTGACCCACTGCACCGACCCTCTACCGGTCTAACTAATCTATGACGTAGTGGCCATGCTGACCATGTCCACCTAGCACATTTTCCATTCCCCCAAAGAAACGCCTGTAGCAACACCAACTTTGTCCATTTAAATTCCACAACTTTTGATGTTCTGCAGTTTGAAGACCACTGTGCTATGCAGGATATTTTGAAGGTACTTACTTTACTCGACTTGATGGATTTTAGAGTTTTTTGTTTTTCCCCTAAAACGTTGTTCAGCACGAAGCTGTAGCAATCAGCCACAGACAACTGCATCCGAATAACTTCCTTCTCCAATAACAGGTATCGCTGTATATTATATGGAAACAGGATGTTCCTCCGAAACGTCTGTAACGATCTACACTGTGTCACAAAGCAAAAGATAATCTTTATCACAAAGTTAATAGAAAGTCCGTCGAGCGTAACAAATTGTAGGTCACTTTTATTATTATTTCTGCCTTACATGTTTCGGTTTGACACAACCATCATCAGAGGCAAGTGCAAGTGACCTACAAATTGTTACACTCGACGGACTTTCTATTAACTTCGTGATTGATAGTGTAACGGACCAAAATGAAACAATTAAAAAAAAAGATGATCTTTATAATTCTTATTACTTTTGGTTCTTATGTTAGTTCTCAGGATTCAAAATTCCGGTTTTCATTCCACCAGCCTTCACTCGGTTTACACTAGTACATTAAGAGGGATGATCATGGTTGTGGTAGTGGTGATGATGGTGATAATAATAATAATAATAATAATAATAATAATAATAATAATAATAATAATAATAATGTGTCAGTATAATGGTAAACAAGTACAGGAAGACGAGAGGAGGGCCAATTCCTGTAACATCGAATACATATGCGAAATACACCTCAAGCAATGTACGCTGTGTAAAATAACCCTGGTATAACAGAGTTACGCAGACTGCCCAAAGTATATTTGAGGGTGTCATCGTTGGCATCAACACTGTTTACATGTGCAATTATGTTACTGATTTCGTGAAGCTTGGCATTAAATTTTGCAATCTATGAGCGATGGTTACAGCCACACGAGTGTGGTCTCGTTGAGCATAAAGAATTTGTATTCCTCAAGGGCTGACTACTCAAGGTATGACGTACAGAATCTCCAAGTTCAAAGTTGCTTTAGACAGAGCCTAATCGTTTTCCACGTTAACATTATTAGTTTCCTGGAGATGTGGCCGCGCCATAGCTCAAGCGGTTAGTCGCTGGCTTTCCACCGCGGCGGTCCGAGTTCGATCCCGGGTCTGGTCAAGTGGGATTTGTGAACAAAGTGGCGCTGAGACGGGTTTTCTCCGAGTACTTCGGTTTCCCCTGCCAATCTTCATTCAACCAAATTCTCCATCATCATAATCACCCGGGACAGGTTACAACAGGCCAATCAGTGGCCACCGTGCCGAATGGACCTAGGTGGACTCCACCCCCCACTATGCGAATTAAAAAAAATAATTTCCTGGAGATGTAAATCCTTTGGTACACTTTGTAGCTGGCTCTCTCCACTCTGCAACTCACGACTTTGTCGACCTAAACTACTGTACACTCTTCGGCTGTAGTGGGACTTCTTCGTCTATCTGAGAAAGTGGGTTCAAGGTATCGGAAACTGAACCCACAAAGGACTCTTTTCACCCAATGGCAGTAAACTAACACGATAAGTTAAAAATTAAAAGCAAAATTACTATAAAATTGGTCAAAATAATCAAACAACAAACAGACCATATGTCTCCTTGCTTATCATCCTCCTTTTCAATATATCTGATCTAAATTCACATATTTTCCTGACTGCACGGGAAAAGAGTAGTTCCCTTTAGGCCTTGAGCCGTTACTGATTGAAACGAATTTAATACGCGACTTCATATGTACTTTTCCTTTCTATTCTCCCGAATATATTGACCGATCTTTCCCTTAACATCAGTACATATTGCAGATGGTGACCACATTTGTCCACCCTTCTTCATGCTCGCATCTTGTTACTCATTCGTACGTGCTTCTCTGATTCATACAACTACCGCCCCTCCATACAAAAATGTCACTTGTTTCCGTAAGTGTCTGTGGGTCTCACACTCTAGAAGCAAACCAATAGACTCTTCGTGTCGCGTTCTGTGAATGGAGTATCCATGTTAATACTGTCGCAGCTGTATAACTACCAAAAATGTGACAAATATTAACTGGGTAAAGCAAGGGAAAGTTCATATTTTCACGTGTAGGAACCGTGCGTGATTTACAGACGGGTTTTGGATTGGATGATTAGATTTACTGACCGCTCTAAGACATGCAAGTGTTAGAGCGCTATCGCCGATATACACACTTTACAGTTCACCGTTACACACACGTTTGGATTCTCAGTCTTCACTAGTCGTAACCTGGCAACGGATTTCAACATAGTAGTTATGCTAGTCTCACTGTACGAATAAATGAAGCACATATGAAGTCTGTTGCCAGAATTTATTTCACAGAGGCCGAAAAATACGACGGATAACACTGGGTCAAATTTCATAATCGAGAGAGAAGCCGGGTATTTCCTGAACAAGAAACAGCAGGACTGTCACTGTAGATATTAATGTAAATTAAAGATTTCAATTATATTAAAATAATTACAACGTAAATAGTAGTAAGTTTCAAGAATTTCGATGACGCAAACATTTGATGGTATTTAATTTCTGCAATTACGAAAACAGTCGCATGAACAAACGTTTGTAATTATGAAACGACAAACTCTTTGGGATATTTGCTGTAATTACAACTTTCAGAATTTCACTGGCTGCACAGGTATAACGGTGGAACTCGTTGATCCCAATTAATCCTTGCAACTCCTGATCTTATTATTTTCCCACTTTTGTAACCTCCATGTCTTGAACGGGACACATAGCGAGGCACTGGCCGCATTTAATTAGGGGCTCTCGCTTCAGCAGAAGCTGATCAGAGACGGCAAAGAAACTACGTGTATCATTCTTTCATTAATCTGCTCCGTATTAAATAAATATGTTACTCATCGTTGAATTGAAAGGTGATTATGAACAATGAGCTTGGGGTGACCAGGAGAGGAAGAAATGACACTAGACTTATGAGACAGAGCATATAAACATAGTCGCAGTGTAGGTCAGTGATTCTTATCACTTTCCATCTTCCGCTCTACAGGTCATATTGTCGAAAACGGAGCATCGTAAAATTGTGAAAATAAGGTAAAAAGGCAATGAGTGTTCGATTCATTAAGCACTACGCCATGAAGACTTGTGTGGGAATGCAGGCAATGCTACTATCATTGAACTCGGCACTAGAAGGACGTGAAAGGTCAGCTATACACCCTTGACGTTTAATCCGGGGAAAGAGCTCCCTTTACCCATTCCATTGGACCCATTCCCAGAGACGGCCTTGAGACTATGGAGAAGAGAAATACCTCATTCCCCTTCGGGATATCAAACCTGGGCCGTCCCGACACCTACTGAGCTACACCAATTCAGTTCCTCTTTTGTCCAGAATGAATAACTTTATCCTTATGTACATTTTATTACAATATAAATCATTACTTTGACCGCTTCTGTGGTCTAGTGGTCAGAGTTCCTGGCTACAGATCCAGAGTACCTGGGTTCGATTCCCGGCGCTACCAGATTTTCAGAAAAATAGTGGTTCTGGAACGGGGTCCACTAAGACTCGTGACCATAACTGAGGAACTAATTGAATGGAAAAGTAGCGGCTCCGATCTAGAAAACCGAGTTTAACGGCCGTACAGATCCGTTGCGCTGACTATGCGACATCCTCTATCCGCTAAATTTGGTACTAACTTCGCCGAAAAGTGGCGGTAGCTCTGTCGGTATACTTCGCTTGCAGACTAAGACCATGGAGTTTTTTTTTTTCTTTATAAGTTATTACTGGAAGTTATTTGCGGGAACTCACATCCCATCCAGCTGAACATAACGACCCACAGGTTGAGAAACACTGATCTAGTCTCTGCTCCTGCGTCAGCTGGTCACTGCCACAAAGTCAGGGACTTCACATCCTTTGCAGACAGCACATTTATCGCAGACTAACCCGGTTTCTTGTTCAGAACGTTTAATTCCCCTTGCCTCTCCTTCCTGACGCCCAGGTACAAGAGAACAGCCCAATTCTGTACTTCACATCCTGTTGCACATTTTTAATTAAAAGTCTATGTATTTAGTCCATCAATAATGCAACAATCATTAAAATATTCACCATTCAACACCAACACGACATGTTTCGGCCACAGGCGGCGATCCTCAGGTGTTTCGTTGCGTCTAAAGCATCACATAGCTTTAAACAAGTGGACGACGCCCCTTACGAGGTGGATAGGATTTTACGAAATATTTAATTTAAGTGGACTGCAACGCGCAACTTTAGTGCGCATCAAAACAGTGTAATACCTGAGGATGTCCATCTGTGGCCGAAACATGTCGTGTTCGTGTCGAATGGCGAATATTTTAATGGTTGTTGCATTATTGAAGACAGGCGTTTAAGAACAGCCAAAGTTAAGTATAGGCCTCGTTTCTACACCTGGCCTCTGGATTGCGCATGAGCAGTATGACATGACACAGGGGCGGAGGGAGGAAGAGTGACGCACTGTAACCAAGGACATACGCATCCTACAATCCTTATCCCCCAAAATTTACTGGATGAAATCCACTGTGCATGCTGTTAAGAACGGACAGATCAGGAAGCAAGGGCAATAGCTTTTGTTAGACAGATCATATCAGGCATGTCCTTAACTGCTCAGATACTGGCTGTCACATTTCGACACGCAGAGTAAATGCTTATTTCCTTCAAACAAGCAACTGACATTATAACTTATGTATTAAATCGCATGAGAATGCTTCAGAATGTATGTGTAGAAGAACGAAGTTAGAAAAATAGAAATCAAATTTATGATTAAATTAGGCGAGGAATAAATTCTGGAAAGACAATATGATTCTAAATTGTTGTCGGGGTTTCCGTGGCCTATAATTTTCTAACCGGAAACAATAAAAAATTGCTTACGTGCTAGGAAAGGCGCGCATGTTTAGCATTCCTCATTATTGATTCTATACAGAACAAATTTTTTTGAGTTACATTTTCAAATTTTCCCAATTTGAAAAATATTGACCATGGAAACTTAGACAATAATTTAAAATCACCCTGTATATGGTATTCTGTTCAAAAAACCACCATCATTTCATCTGCTTTCCACAACCTTAAAAAGCGGGAAATGCGAAACCATATTTTTCCAAGTTTGCTGATTGGAGTGACAGCAATTTCTTTTGGGGTGTGACACCGTGTAGTCTGTTACAAATTTATCGATATTTCGAAGGAAATTATTGTTTCCATCTTTAAAGTCAAAGAGTAACTCGCTGCTACATTGCCTTATTTTTCGATCTTCAAGAAGGAGGTCAGAAGCACGTCAGAAACACTGGGAAATTGCAATCAGAATATACAGCGTTTTGTCCCGTAGTCACAGCTGACAGAACCTCAAATCTCAGAAAGTAATTCCAAATGTTTAGAACATTTGGACCAAAGAAGGACCAAATCAGTGAGAAATGTGGGGTACTACGGACAAGTAAAATGGTTAGTACTGTGAACTGTATGTGGGTAACATGGACTTGAAGAAAACAAGAAAGAATGTTAACTTTTCGTGAGGAAAACCCTTAAAAAATATTAACCTCGAAGATTACAAAGGAGATGGGGTGGTGGAAATGAAATGAACTGAATATCTGTGAAACAGATTATTAGGGCGAGGCTGCATGAACCGGCTCAGGATCGTGCCCAATCCACACTTCCGCATTAACTGTGTTGAATTTTCGGACTCTGAAACCACGGATGTTATTTACACAAGGAATGGTGTTTAGTAACGGGTTTGGATTAAACCCTGCACTTTCGTGCTTTGGCTGCTTGAATGTGAGGGGAGATTAGAGGATGTATCACGACTGACATGCACAGGCCTATAACACTATAATACCCATCACATTCGACAGACTATGAAATCAGAAGAGGGCAGGTCGCCACAGCAGAAACAGACGTGATACTATGATGTATACAATTCAGTTACTGCCTGAAACAAAAAGGACAAATGAAACGTGGAACCGAACTCGCCCAGAAGGATCAGAACACAGCAGACACTAAAGAAGTCGAGTAGCTGGCGTATAACCAAGTGTGGAGTAAGAGGACTGAAGATTGGAAAAGAAATGGAAAAAAAAAAATAGAACTCAGAAAGTGAGAGACCGCCCTAAAGGAAAACACATATATGTGATATCCACTACAACTGCACACCGCGAGGGGTGTTGCAATATATTACTACAGCATGACTCCCAAGGAGACGTATGGAATTTGTGTTATACTGCGCAGGTGCACCTATGGCTCAGTTGGCTAAGAAGCTATCACCGAGTGTTGGGTGGTAAGCAATTCCAATTTCTTTGTGTTGTGTGTGTGTGTCTGAAGTTCATAAGAACGGTTAATGGAAAGTTATTAAAATAGATTTGGTTTCTTCAATACATAGATACAATAACATATACCTTTATCTGCTACGTGGAAATTATCAATAACACACGTGACAACATCTTAAAACTGTATTCAGTTTTTGGAATAATATTTTAGTAAAGTCTAGATGATGATAATTGTTCAGACTTCAATATTACATTAGCACCTTACCTGTTTAAACCAGCAGATAGACTCTACGTCATGAGTAAACATAACATATCTACTTCGTGGGTTAGATCGCAATTGTTACTCCCATAGAGATTAGACGGCTGCGTGCACAGTTCAGTACGCGGATAAAAGTGTTAGTTCTTTATTTCAACATGAGGAAGCTGTGAACGTGACATCGATACATGCAAGTTTCATTGCGTCATACTTGTAAAACAAATTTGTGATTTCAACCATATGACAGAATTTAGTACAAGTGGTTTTCCGTTGAGAACTCTAAGACTATATACCGTATTTACGCATGTATAGGCCGCGAGCGTGTATAGGCCGCAGCACAATTTTCAGACAGAAATTATAGAAAAAATAATTTTCTTGGAATATTATTTCAGGAGTAGAACACCCTGTATTACTAATTATGAATATAATTTTTTAAATGTAGTGTGATTTCGAATATTTCGAATATAAGCCGCACCCCAGTTTTCCTCTTGAATTTTTGGCAAAAAATGTGCGGCCTATACATGCGTAAATACGGTATTGCCTGTGCAAGAGAAGTGCTAGAAGAGCACAAAGCAAAATATTAGATCTCCGTTTCGGAATATTTGATCTAATTCTTGTGCTAAGGCTCCAACAAGTTATGCATGATAACAAGGAACAAGCAGAAGAAAGACCTGCCACTTAGACGGTTAATTTCAAATAACACAAACGGAGTAAAATGCACTAATATTAGGTTACAGCCCCCAACCAGCCGTAGACGTTTCAATTCGCAACATGAACCGTGGCCCCTTTCGGGATTCGTAGTTGCTTTTATGAACTTGTTGCATGATTTCACAGAAAGCTTTTGAAAATAAGACATGCAACATAACAGCGGGAAGGAACAGAACCCACCACCGCGTACATGCGCTTTCAGAGGACTATATATGTATATTAACAACTAAAGCAAATATATAGAAGACAGCAGTTTCCACATTATAAATTAACACCCGATGATGACCACATTGGTTGAAACATGCAGTGTAAAAATTTAAAGTCAATAGCTTTTAATAAGTTTTATAGAACATTAGTGTTGCACGTGAGACTGTGGAAATGGTATACTTAATATTTAATTCTATATTATTGATACACTTAAAGTTTGTAGAACATGTGATGGAAAACACCTTTTGTGTTCAGGAACATATGCACATATGGACATTTAGCAGTTAACCGTATTATTATCAAGGGTCGCGCGACAACCAGTCTCAGATGTTAGTACCCAATATAATGAACTTTCGCCAGAAATTTGCAAAGGTTAATATATATTAGTTCTGATATAATTCCAACAGACTTGCATCTTAAATCAAAATACCCGTGTTTACCGGAGGGTTTAGCATTCTCTCTCAAATCCGTATAACAGACCCTCATTTGCGGAATGCCAATTCCGTTTTATTTGTGGCTGGAACCTGTAAGTCCGTTCCAGTTGCAGATATTAATGGCCTACGCTTGTAGGAAACAAAGCGTTCGGATTCTGAAGTTCCAGCAACTTCAGCATACATTACGAATCATCTGCTTATTCAAAGGTAATGAATTTCATGGAGAGTTACCAAGCATAACTAACTTAGAGCCAAAGTAAGATAATAGAAACAGTTTGTAATAATAATTCTATCTACTTTCTGTACCGACTGCTTTGTTTCTGCGTTTGTCCACTGCACCATTTTCATATTAATTACCTCTCTGTGTTCTGTTCCCTTCGGCCAGATGTTAATAGCTTTGCGAAAGCTCGGGGATCAGGCTTGCAATGTTTGTCAGTTTGAAGGCCTCATATTCTGACCCTCCCAGTCCCAACTCGAAGCTTGCATAATGCTCTCCGTTTCGCCAACTTGATTACCTTCGAGGGTAAACTACAGTGCATGATGATGTCTTTGAAAACGACACATTTCATAGACAGTATTCAGTTCCCGCAGATAAAGGACAGGCAACTGCAGGCACATATGTATGTAAGTATTGTGGCGTGCCGCCTAAAAGCCAGAATATCTGAGCGGGTGTCCGTTGTTAGACAACGGCTGTTAGAACACGTTTCCGAGACAGCACTTACAGAGACATCCATCGCATAGGTAGCGGATCCTAAAGAGACGTCTCCTAAGCAACGTAGACAGATGTTTCCTGCACAACAGAGGTGTCGTTTCTATGACAACGGAGGGATTAAGTGTTCGACTTAGCGGCCTCCGTAGTCTAGAGGTAACGTTCCCACCTCATGACTCGTGGTACGCGGGTTCAAATACCCGGCGGAGGTCGTCGAATTTTTAAGGGCGGAAAAATTCAGGGAACAAGTCCTCCGGGAGGGACTTTAAGCCGTGGGTCCCGTGTCGTAGCTTTACGGCACGTAAAAGAACCTCATATTTTCAAAGGAGATCACTGAGCCAAATTCAAGGACGTTTGCCGCCCAGCAGCAGTCTCTAAGACCTCTGATAGACGGGGGAAGCATTATAGATACCGCCAAGCCAGTTGAGAACTCGCTGGCTCGGTCGGGACTGATGGTACGCACCATTATCGGTAGGGTATAGAGACTGGTAGAATATCATAGAGGAAAGCACAATGGACCAATACTGGTCTAAGAGCATCGGGAAACACACCCTCTCCAATAACTAACTAACTAACTACTAAGTGTTCGACTTGGTGTCCCCTGGTCGGTAGGCTAAGCGGTTATGAAACAGAGTGCATTCGTGAACAGAAAGAGAAGTGAGAGCAGAGATCAGAGAAGACCGGAGGGGAGATGAGATCACACGCGACGAACTAGTCAGGTCGCACCGTCTGGAAGAAGCAATTTCAGAGTGATTGTAGGTGTAACTGTAACGAGTTATCCAATAAAACAGTTTCGTCTAACCAAGAATCCACAATTATTTGTCAGGAAACCCCGTGACAAACAAATTGCCGAGATGGTTCAGTAGGCATAGTGATGAACTATGGGCTGGACGGCCAGGTTTCGATTCCCGGCAGGAGGAAAATTTTCTACTCTCAATAGCGTCCATGTGGTTTTGGGGCCCAGCCAGCCTCCTATCCAATGGGTTCCGACAGTTGTTTCCCAAGGGGTAAATCAGCAGGGGCCTGAAGCTGACCACTCACCTCCATCTAGTGTAGAGGTCAAGAATGGTGGATCTATACCTCCACTCCCCAATACTTATATGTCGTGATAATTAATTACGCACAAAGACAACTTTAATTTTACCTTTCTGTTTGCAAGCAGTCGTCAAGAAGTCAGGGAATTAAGGGCGTTACAAAGCTGACTGTTCCACCTTAAGCCTATATGTCAACCAACTAAACTTTCCAAGGCTCGAAATTTGTCTTCTATGATATAGCACCGTGTAGTACGTATATAAGCCGACGTTTCGGAGAAAGGTATCACCTCCATTTTCAGGGTCGAAAATCATCCGAGCAAGAAATCAGCGAATTAGCTGTTGGCCTACCGACTAGGGGATAGCAAGTCGAACACTTAATCCTTCCGTTGTCATGGAAATGACACCTCTGTTGTGCAGGAAACATCTGTCTACGTTGCTTAGGAGACGTCTCTTTAGGAGTCGCTACCCATGCGATGGATGTCTCTGTTGTCTCGGAAACGTGTTCTATCAGCTAGGCAGAATTTCAAGGGTTCGTTTCAATAATTTTTAATTGCATTGGTCATATCTTACGCGGTAACTGCCTTCTAAAAGAAGTTATTGAAGGAAAGATAGAGGGGCGTATAGAAGTGACCAGAAGAAGAGGAAGAAGACGTAAGAAGATGCTGGATGAACTTGGGGACAGAAGAGGATACTGCCATTTGAAGGAGAAAGCTCTAGATCGCATCAAGTGGAGGAACTGTTTTGGAAGAGACTGTGGACCTGTCATCTTGACAGATTACTGATGAACGAATGAATTAATTAAGATCATATGATATAGACAATTTTTATCATACCAACCGTATTTGCCCACACGCCACACGAACTCCGACCTTTTGAGAACTACGTAACTGGGTGCACAAGAACTTCTTGAGACCCGGTTAAAACTCGGAAATAAAATAATATATCTACCTCTCTCTTTCTTTCCTTATTGTTCCCATCTTCAGCTCGCTATGCATTCGCATGACAAAATGTTGCGATACGTGACTGCTAGAGACGAAGCCCGCACGCCAGTGCAGTACGCGGCCCCAGTGCCAAATGTTCCGGGTACAACATCCAGCCAAGCAATGACTCCACTCGTGTCGTCAGGCATTCAGGGTTTCAAAGGGACATTTTGAATCGAATCCGATTATATTCTATATTAGGATACTTATTAAGCTTCCTTTGAGAGAATCCAGTGCAGTGGTTCCCAAAAGTTTTCGCTGAAGATACAAATAAAAATCAATGCGAGTTTTGCTAAGCCAGAAAGATATACTATACCAGTACTGAGGTAAGTAGTTACTATAGGACACTGACGACGGTGTATAACACACAGAGATATTGGGTCTTCGGACTTTATCCATCGTCCTGGTATTTTTAATCT
This sequence comes from Cryptotermes secundus, assembly GCF_002891405.2. Taxonomy (NCBI): domain Eukaryota; kingdom Metazoa; phylum Arthropoda; class Insecta; order Blattodea; family Kalotermitidae; genus Cryptotermes; species Cryptotermes secundus. The sequence goes on from NW_019724757.1 coordinate 31,154, forward strand.
AAGAACAACTCGACGTTTCGGAAACTGAATCTGTTTCCATCCTCAGGTGAGGGAAAACACCTATTCTGTTAGGTCCGTTAGAAAGAGCTAGCCTTTCCACTGGGTCCAGTGATTGAGGCTAGCTCTTTCCAAGGGACCCAACAGAATAGGTGTTTTACCTCACCTGAGGATGGAAACAGATTCAGTTTCCGAAACGTCGAGTTTTTCTTAGTTATCTTAAAAATACCAGGACGATGGATAAAGTCCGAAAACCCAATATCTCCGCTGAGGTAAGTGTTTTTAAATATCTTCAAAATAAGTAATGAAGAGGATGCCTCTCTAAGTTAAACTATTCCTTATCAGTGATTATCGGAGCAATCTGACTGACAGCTGCTCGTAAATTTTCTTAAACTTCGTGTAGATGTTGCAATGCTCTAAATTGAGGCCAAATACGGATGTTAACCTTGCACTAAAAATATAATTTGTTCATCGTCTTTAAAGATACACTTCAGAGACGTGTGCGCCGTGTAGTCTGGTAGAATATTAATGCATTTCGGAGGAAAATTCTATCTCCATCTTCGGGATAATGATCTAAAATTATTAGATTCCTGAGAAACCCTTAATACGAAGCAGTTCGGTCATGTTATGAAATCGTAAAAAATTATTTAAAAGCCCTTTTAACTCCCCAAAATGTGCCCACTTCTCCCCCATTCCTCGTCTCCTTTCTGTTGACAGACCTTGGCTGTTCGTAGATTTGGTCTAAGACAAGGTACATAAAATGTATACAAATGTATGCAGTCTACACAACAATATTCTGTATTTAAAAACAAAGTAGACACTATTGTATCAACATTTGTTTTTATTGGCGCTACATGTTTCGGCCCTTATATTGGGTCATCATCAGGTCTACAATGATACCAGACTTGGTTGTTGAACTGCATTTAACAATAAAAACAACTATTGATACGATAGTGTCCACTTTGTTTTAAATACAGAATATTGTGTAGACTGCATACGTTTGTATACATTTTGTGTACTTTGTTTANCTGGGTCATCATCAGGTCTACAATGATACCAGACTTAGTTGTTGAACTGCATTTAACAATAAAAACAATTATTGATACGATAGTGTCTACTTTGTTTTAAATACAGAATATTGTTGTGTAGACTGCATACGTTTGTATACATTTTGTGTACTTTGTTTATGACACACAACAAGACAGTACCACGTGTCCTCATTCCTTTCTACAGCGCCTTGGATTCTTGTGTTCTGCTAAAGGGCGATTTCAATAAAAAGGAAACTACTGACAAAAAAAAGTTCTAACTTCCAGAGTTCAAACCTGTATAATCAGCTGAAGATTAACTTAAGTTCCAGAGGTAAAGGTCGCCTCCATCTTCAGGGTTGAAGAGTAAGCAAAACAAAAATCCAGCATTAAAGCAGACTGAAAGCAATTATTTATTTCCGTGTTTCATACTGGTTTATTGCATAGCTTACTCTTTAACCCTGAAGACGGAGATGAAATATTCCTCCAAAAAGTAGGGTCACTTCCTTCGGACTACGCGGCTTTATATCACAGAAGACAAACCTCTTCATGAACACCGATGTGAAAACCTCATATCCTGCTGGAAGCTTGACTGACTCAGTTCATAAATCGGTGAGTTCCCATTTGCAATTCTTCATTTGTTTATTCAGGAAGTGAGGACTAGAGCGGAAGGGTCAGGATATCAAATTAGGTGGACCTGTCACGGAGTTCACGAATGCCGTCTACAAACTCGCCGTACTCTGACTCACACTGAGGAAGGTTTCTTGCAGTATCTACGCGTTACATATGAACTTTTGCCTCGAATGAGAGCGGGGTAACCCACGAATAACGTGCATTTCTGGAAATAACTTACGAACGGCCTTTGCTGCTTACAGAGGCTAATACAATTATATACCCGCAACGAAGCCTATATAAAGGGGGTCGGGCCTATATTTATGTCTTTCAGACTGAGGTGGGGGACCACAAGTGCGACTGGCCCGGCCTCCATCTCACCTCTCTCAAGACATGCCCATAAATGTGTAAATAATTTTACTGTTCTTAAAATTACTATTTATATACTTTCCAACAACCCAGTACTTCTCGGACACAACAACCGCGCTGTCTTGCAGTACCAGTGTTTGTAATTATAATACGCGAAACAAGGCTTGCCGTAGCCCAGTACAGCGTGGAGATACTGCAGTGAAAGGGGAGATACGGGAACGCAGGTAGAAACGGTTACATGCTTTGAGGCATAGTGTAAGGTCTGGCCTGTCCTCAATTTACGCCATGAGGAACAATTAGGGATAAGACTGCCAAGTAAAAAACCGAGAGATTTTTAAAATAATTCAAATATACTTTCTGTCTGTATGTCCTACTTCAAGCCACGAACATCTCTATTGTTGTATATAACTACTCCCTATTCTAATGCTTTTACAATAACGCGATATTGTGAGCATGTCCCAGCTGTTATTCTTGGTTGCATAACGTTTTACGGTTCGTATGCATATTTCTCTCAACTTAAATACAAAACTGACATTTGTAGCAACGAATTGGAATATAAAATCCATTTTGACAGGTTAAAATCTTTCAGAAGTTAAATAATACTCGAGAAACCTTTTATTTCGTGTTTTCATCCTCCGTCATTTTCTGCCTTTCGTGTAGGTGTTCATACCTTTATGTTCTTCCTCTCCTCCTTCGATAATATAGTGCGCTAGGTGCCATATTTTCTTCCGGATGACACAGTTTTGAACATAGAACTGCTTGCTATGTGGGCACGTGTGAAATATAATGGCAACAGAATGACTTAACATACACTCACATATAAATAAAAGCCGTCTAATATACACACATTCAGATAAGATGATTTAAACAGAGCGTGATTCAATATACAATTCTATAGTGACATATAAGTATCCTTAACTTTAAATACAAATATGATTTGTTTCATTCTGGTCCGTCACACTAATAATATTATGAATATTAAATAATATTATTATTTTTAGAATAGAGCGCGCCACAAACATACAGGACAACATCAAAGAACCCTCTTCTCGAGAACAAGGTGGCACACCTTCGGCCCCCTTCAAGATTAATAATAAGAGGGACGACACGAACCGGCTTGGTTTACGAGTTCCAATAGAATCTTTAAAAACTAACTAAAAATATTTTAATTTACTGGAACAGCCGCTGTAGTTGTAAAGACTTTAGATTTTACAGCCAATTGTATATTGTTTATATTGTATGTATATATTTCAACTTTTATGACATGTACTGTAATGGTGGCTTCTAACTGTATTGATGTAAAGGTGTCCGTCTGATGGTCTCTGAAGACCGAAAGATTTAAGGGTTGAAATAGTTAGTTGAAATAAGAAAAAAAATCTTAAGCAGTCACACCGGACGGAACTCTTTAACTTTTTCATAATTTAAATACGATGTTAATAGCGGAGATTGTACAGTGCCGAATAATGAAATGTAAAGTAGGCTTACGTGAAATCTTCCGGTCGTGGCGTAATCTGAGGCAAGGCCCTCCACTGTCTAGAGTAACTATGTAAAACCACGAAAAACTCGAACATAACAGCGGCGTTCGGACCAAAATTTGAACCCAGAACATCTCGAAAATGAAGTGACACAACGTTCTGTGATCATATATGGAAGTGACGTGAAGTGAGCTTCACTGGGATTGGAGCACAAATGTGTGAATGCATCTGTTCTTAATCCCTGCATCATGGCTATTGAGTCCCGCGTGGCAACACATTAACGCGCGGTTCACTTTCAGCCTCATTCCTGGGCTCCGTTCTACACAGAATTGGCACAAAAAGGATTTACGTAACAAAACAACCTACCGGTTTGGAAATCAACCAATAATCATTTAACCAATCAACCAGCCATTTGACTATTCAAAAAGCCAAGAACCTATACATGTAATCAAATTAAATGTGACAATTAACTGTTTGCGTAATAAACTGCATGACGCAATATTTTCTTCGAGCTGTTATTGCTTATTCAACCAGCGATTTTCGAGATGCGACTAGGAGGTTCGTTACAATTTAACAGTTCATTCCACTGATCCCTCTCTTAACCCTTTTAGACCCCAGTTATTTCTTATCACCCCCATTCTCCTTAATTTTCTCATTTGTCCTTGTCCTTATGATTCTCTTAATCCACCTTTTCCATATTCTTACAAGTTTTCTCTCGAAGCCTCTTGTCTTCTGGGATATAACGCAGTTTAGTCCGTTGAAAGTCAACCGATGTTTCCGAGGAACACGCTGTTTTCGTCTTCAGGGCAGAAGAAGCTAAACAAGAAATCAGCGTGAAGCAGGAAGCAAGCAGAGCCGAGCGGCTTCTCGAATCATGCAACGTAGCGCTTAGTAGCCTCCACATGGAGGAACACTGTGTAGGATTTGAGTTTCTCACAGCCGTGATTGTGAATAATTCTGTCTTCTGGGATAATTCCTTGTAGTCCATTAAAAGCCAACCGCCATTTCGAAGGAACATGTCGTCTCCTTCTTCAGAATCAAAGAATATGCCGGTGAGTTGCAACGGACTTCACAGCACTGAACCCCACAGCAACTGTTGAAGATGCTAGAAGAGAGTAGACGAACATAACGACCTATCTACGCGTATCTTTCAGTCTATGCATATTATGAGCTTAATGGAGAAGACATCAGGGTGAAATCTGAAGTTCCATATAGGTCTATAATAATGTTTAGTTCGGAAACGTAAGATAATGGTGCTAAAATTGTTCCGTGACTAAATGCGAGCTAGATAATATTGCAATTGGTAAAGAATTTGGTGTTCAGATGTTACATAGCCCGAATGCTAAAATATGATTCTTGGAACATTTCTTCAACAAAGTCACTTAAAATAATATTTTCACGTGTATTAATGACTAAAGACGGGGTCTGGATTGGGGAATCAATTTATTGGATATTCACCAGTCGTAGCTATACAATCAATTCTTACACTCACAAGATACTGTAACTAGAACACATCGTAACCAGGAACGATTATGACACTCTTAAATATCATTTTAACTTAACGCACAAAGCGAAACCTTCAACGTCCGTTTGCTTGGTAACACGGAAGAGCCCGTAGTCTCTCGAATTATGCCTCTCGAACTCTGAGTATGAGTCTTGTATTACTCACTTTACACTTACTCCTTTGGCAAAGTCAAAGTTATGTTACGACCGGCGGTCAGTCGGCCAGTCTATTTTGGAATAAAGCACCAATCTGGGGCTTAAGACCAGATCTTTACTACTGTCAGATAGTTGCAGGTTTGATAATATGGGGCGCTCTCTCTGACGAGAGGACGGGTCTGTCTTTTGCCAGAGTCACAGTCAGCAGTAGTAAGTCTGTTATCAGTACGTACAGTTTACATGTTACACGTTATTAAATGGATGTCTATACACGTACAAGATGTACAAGGCCTCTGTCAGTCTAGGCTCAGTACAACGGTTCATGCCCTATTCTTAGTAGCTTCTGCTACAACGGCAGTCTTGACACTTGAACGGTCGTATGCTTAATCGCAGCCAAGTTTAAGCATTTTATATACTGCTTCACTCCTTCCTCTGGCAAACTCTTCGTGTTTTATTGCCTTCGGCCGAGTGCGTACAGAACAACTGATTCATGAGTTCAGGTTCTCGTATCCGTTGTAACTGTTTGTTTACATGCGCGTTGTCTCGGAAAGGAGCACGAGCCGCTGCCTAGCAAAATGGGTGGCTCCTTGTTTGGTGCCAATATTCCGGGTTCTAAGCGGCATTTACCGAGCCGCTGCCTAGCAAAATGGGTGGCTCCTTGTTTGGTGCCAATATTCCGGGTTCTAAGCGGCATTTACCGAGCCGCTGCCTAGCAAAATGGGTGGCTCCTTGTTTGGTGCCAATATTCCGGGTTCTAAGCGGTATTTACCGAGCCGCTGCCTGGCTCCGACTCCACTATTGCGGCTTTTAGGCGTCATGTATCAATAAAGAACATTTCACAGTTATTACACTGATTCCGAGGTGCGACTTAACGTGACATTGTCAGGTTAATCTGTTGTTTTTAACATGTTTATGGAAGTATTATCAGCATTAATAGTGAAAATATTATGTTTTCATTACCATAACTAATAACAATAATTGGCTTCATAATTCCATTCAGTGTAACATGTAACAAAACTTATACTCTGTTAGAGAAAAGTTACTGTATGCTCACATGAAGAAGAATACCGTTCATTCACAGACATCAGGTCTATTCACCTTGCATCCCTAGTGAATGGCTGTGATAACTTTGTAAAAATGGAATAAATGGTTGAACTTTATGCATAAATGTGCACGCCCTACTGAAAAACAATGATATCTGACAAATTATTTCCAACGTAAATTCATTTTCAGGCAATGACGTACACACCAGAGAAACGAAAATCAGAGGAGGGATTTTTTTTTCATCGTACGTAATCAAAAATACTCGTAGTTAAAAGATATAAACCGTACCAATATAAAGCACTGCTTACATTGCCACACTTAAAAAGCAAAACTTGATGTGTCTGGCAACAGAACAAGAGGAACAATATTGTAATAGCCTAACAATTCCCTCCTCAGACAGCAAACCTGAATAAATTCCATCCACATTTCCTCATCAACCTTTCTGACTAACTCCTAGCCTGACGCAAGAGACACTGCGTTCCTTCTTGCCATAACCCAGAAGAACAGTACACTTGTACATGTACTGGATTCTTTGTTCAATGATCCGATTGTGAAGGAATTGACAAATTAGAGTTTCGAGTTAGAAATGGTGTGACCAATTCCCCATCATTGTTAATCTATGCAAGTAAATATACATACTGTTACATATAGACCCGTCGCTAGGCAAAGACTCAGTAAACACATTCCCCCCGAAGCAAACGCGTCCAACAATAGGACGTCCATAGCTAGGCAACGAATCAATAAACACATCCTTAACAACAGAGTCTGTGTTTCTGCGTGGTCCGTGCAAAGTGGTTATAAAGTTAGTAGTCGAGTCGAATTGAGTTTCGAGAGGAGCCTGACAGGATTAGAGCTTGGGAGCATAGAAAGTGATTTGAGCCAAGTCTTCAGAAATGGAAGTTGCAAGGAATGAATTAATCTGTGAAAAGAAGACTTCATGTATTTGTTGAAGTTATAGTGAGACTTATAAAACCGTTGCCAGGATACTACTAGTGAAGACTGAAAACCCTAGTGCGTGTATAATGACGAACTGTAAAGTGCGTTGATTAGCGATATCGCTATTGCCTGCAGTCCCGAGTACTGTATATAAGGTGCCAATAAATCCAATCATGCAATTCAAAACCCGTCTTACAATTCACTTACAAACCCTACTCGTGACAATATCTGTATAAAGAATGTAGGATATCCAGACCTCATACAAGACCCAGGGAGTTGGCAGGGGTCACAGAGGGTCGTGCCGGCAGCAGAAGAATGAGAGGCTGTAATAGTTTGTGTCTAACCTACACGAAACAGAACTAAATTTGATAGCTGACTTTAACGGAAATCTCTGCGCCAACTGATATGACCTCAAATTACGCGCCCATTCAATACACTTATGCACTGGAGTAATTCCAGGACCCTTCATCGCTCCGCATTTAAATTACCTGCGTATCAACTTCCAACAGATTAAAATAAAAATATATACACTTTTTGATGTTCGTGTCGTGTTTTAAAAACCTCTAGTATCTGTCACAATGCGTGTTCTTACCTCAGTCGTTAGGCCGCGCCATAGCTCAAGCGGTTAGTCGCTGGCTTCCCACCGAGGCGGCCCGCGTTCCATCCCGGGTCTGGTCAAGTGGGATTTGTGGTGGACAAAGTGGCGCTGGGGCAGGTTTTCTCCGAGTACTTCGGTTTCCCCTGTCAATCTTCATTCCACCAATTGCTCCACAATCACCCTCACCTATCATCTGGGGCTGGTACAATAGGCCAGAAGGGCCGCAGTACAAGGGATTTAGTCCCACCCCACTAACAATAATAATAAAAAATACCTCAGCAGTTTAACGACAAAAATGGCCGAGTTATCATTACGTAACTAGCAGATACAGTATGCAATTTCGAGTCAAAAATGTTTGTTGCACCACTGTTCTTGGTAAATGGATTTTTGAAATATTAAAATACCTAATACAATATATAAATTTCATTTTATCTTACAAGAGGAAGACAAAAATTATCGCGAGGGCTGCTAGGGGAAAGCAGGCCACACTTTATAATCACTGCTTTAAATTATGATCCACTGGACTGTGATACTGTGTGATCATATGAATGGCTAACATCAGCTACATTTTCGGTGCAGAAACTTCTTACGCACCTTCGTATATCATCATTCGAGTATTATTCTATATATAATTAAGAAGGCGAGATAAAAGCCTGAAATTAGACATCGTCGGGTTATGATGACAACAAACTGCCAAGTGTTAAGGTCTTGCATGAAAGTGAATTATTAATAGGTCACGAACAAGTAAGAAGTCTTTTGTTTCAGTGTATCGTGTCTAGTCTGTGAGTGCTGATAATATCTTGGCGTAGATATGCGAATAGTAGTATACGATATAGAGGAGTTTGTTTTATAATTAACTAGTTATGCGTGTAATTAATTAAAGACAGCGTTAAACGTCGGGGCCGACGTATCATTGGACAACAAATAAGACTGGAAAAGAATCCGGGAGGAATCTAAGTAAGAAAGCTTAACAAGTGATGACATTTTCTTCTGAATTCTCAACGAGTGTTACAATAGTGTGTTTATTTTGTGAATGAGTTATGTATGTATGTATGTATGTACGTATGTGTATGATTTTTCCGTTAGTGTAGTTGTATTCTTGGCTGTCTGAACATTACGCCGTCGATGGTTTTATTATTTCTAACTTCCTCTCATTAAAAATAACAACACGGTAACCTTGAGAACTAAAGTGGTGTGATACAAGTGTCACCATTAAAAGTTGTAACTTTTATTTTTCCCTCATTTAATTTCGGGAGCGTCTGCAAACCTGCATAGCGCCGATCAAGTTCGTTCAGTCGTTCCGTCCGTTTATATGCATGAAGCTACTCGATAACCACTGGACGCATTTTCATAAAATCTACTATTGGAGAATTTTATGGAAAGCTATCGATCCGATTAATTTTATTTAATCGGACAAGTTTAATGGCCGCTTTATGTGAAGACCATCATGCACTTCTGCATGTCCCGAAAACACCCGAAAATTACCGAGGTGTCTTAACCTCGATTTTTTTCGAACTAAGATTCCTCCCATCTGATTTCACAGGCCTACACGTAGTATAAATAATTCATAAAAGTGCAATTGATCGCGCTATCGACCACGATAAATCTTCCTGCGCAAAAGGAAACTTATTCAGTTGTTTCAACAGAAGTATAGAAGTCGTCTCAGAGCACAATTTTCATTTTAATTACAGTGTTACTTTGAAATGTATCATTAAGAAATTATATTTAGATACAATCGTCTTTTAGTGTGTGTAGTAACAGTGACAAGTGAGTTGTTAACATTTATTTTGTTTTCATTCTGTATATTCATATAGTTCCGGCTTCCGGCAAGATTTTCAATTAACAATATACAGCTGAATTTGAGTTCACTGCTTGTTCATTATAAAGGAAGAGTAAGGTAAACTTAAAGACGTATGGGGAAGTGGACACATAGATCCACATATTCTTTACCAAGGCACTCCTTGGAGGTAAATGGTCAGCTTCACGCCGCCACTTTACCGACGAGGAAAGTGCCCCCGTTATCCATTTTACGAGAGTGGGTGGTGCTCAGAACCGTTCACAACGACGTGCAGAGGCGAAAAATCTTTCCCCTACAGGGACTCGAAATCCGACCCCTTGGCCGTCCAGCCCAGACTTAGTTGTTATTCTGACTGCGCTATCCCGGCTACAAGAGAAGAATTCGTCCTTTATTTTATCTACAAGATGGCACTTCCGGGATTACCGAATATGATTCTCCTCTTTGTCAATAACTACCTTTCTTTATAAGTAATTTACAAACCATTGCTGCCATGATATCGGTTGATTCCTTCTACCCAATGCTCCTGCTAAGTGCACACTGTATACGTTTACAGTCTTGTGTAAACTTATGCTCTTTAAACACGGTAGTTATTTATAACGCGAGAGATTACACAATATGGCGACCAGGCAAAGGCAATGGGTGAAGAGTTCTGAACTGCAGGTGTGTATTGACGGAGTAAAGCTGTACTACAGAATCTATTGCTGTGTCCAGTTTTGATACTGAGTTTTGTTGTTAATTATTATCTATAGCAAAACATATGGCTGCGTAATTTTATCGCAAAATTAACTACTCTTTCCTGCATTTCAACTGGAATCAAAGTTATGAAATAAAACTTGCCTCTCTCTGTGTCACTATCGACAGCAAGGGATCGAATGTGAGACAGGTATACTGAAGAGCGAGTAAGTTATTTAGGTCTACACTTTCGTGAAACTTGCACCAGAAACTGCAACGTTACTATCAGCACAAATAATATTATGTCCTATTCCTTTCGGTGACCAAGCACTGAACAATAAGGATAGGAATAATTCAATTCATTTATTAAAACACTTGTCAGTAGCAGTAATGCTAAATACATGGAAGCACTGGCCAAGGGACTACAAGTAAGAACGTAAACAAATATTACAGGAAACAAGATATGAACGAGAATAAAAACGTAATAAAATTAAAATGCAGTATTATTATTATTATTATTATTATTATTATTATTATTATTAGAGGGGGTGGGTTTCCCATGCACCGCGACTAATAGCCTATTGTACGTCCCCCTTTGATATTCTACCAGTCGCCATATCCTACCGGTACTGGTGCGTGCTATCAACCCCGTTCAGCCAACGAGGTCGGCCCTCGGTGCCTGATACTTCCCCCATCTACCAGAAGCATTGGAAACTACTTAGGCGGGACCAACGGCTTAAAGTCCCTCCCGGAGGACTTGTTCCCTGAATTTTTCCGCCCTTAAAAATTCCACGACCTCCGCCGGGTTTGAACCCGCGTACCTTGAGTCATAAGGTGGGAACGTTACCCCTAGACTACGGAGATCGCTATGCAGTAGTAGTAACAAAATGATATAACTTAAGATAGCAGTGTAACAGAGAAACCTTAACGGCACCTATGATGGTTCAGCTAACTGCCGACACAAGAATGGATAACTAAGCTACAGCATGACCTGCTGCACAAGCCTACATCTGTATAACATATGAATATTGCTCCTTATAGTAAAGTGAGCGCGGAGTCGGTGGAGCGACATACTACGGGCTGGAAAGCCATGGTTCAATTCCCGGTAGGGACAAGAAATACTTCTCTATTTCACAATGTCCGAAACGGAAACCAGCATAGCACCAGCAGACTGCCATGTGAATTTGGGTGCAATATACGTGGTGCGTACTCAGAAAGACCAACCCCTCCTATCGTCGAAGAAGAGGCCCTATTTAAAAACACATAACTGATCTTGGAACGGCCAAAGGATTTTGTCATGAGTCCCAACGAGCGCCGAAAACAAGAACGACTGTGCTGGTGAGGGCCGGCAGTAATCTGTTGTTATGTTATGCTCTCAGAAATTAGAAGGAATTCACAGATAAACATACAAACAGCAAAGTGATCTCATAACCCTTTCTTCATTTTTTAAATGTATGGAAAGAAAACGATAAAAAAAAGTGAGATTTGGCTCCGCTATTTTTGCCACTCTCTGATGTTAAAGCAGACAACTTTATAGTTTAGCGGCGTTTTATGCAACCTTTACAAATAACAGCTTCGGGAAACATTTTCGAGTTAAGCTATGTGAAACTTTCCTTTACTTAATATTTTCAGCTTAACCAACAGGACGATACGCATGTAATATTCAAAACCTTTTAATCAGGCTCCATCACTAAGCTCAAATATTTCAGCTGAAATTCCTCGACATCGCCGACGAGATTGCCTTATGTTTAAGCGTCCTAAGTAATGCATGGGGACTGGGCTGCTGAACTGGCGGCAGCTGTGGGCGGAGAAAACTGCTGCAACTTGCCTACGTTCCTTCCTCTTGGATAATTGGGTGCACTTTACTTAATAATTAAAAGCTAAATGAATAGAGGCAAGGAGAAAAATGTAGAGAGAGAGAGAGACGCCGAGTAGCAACTCCGCTCATCAAGAGAAACGCGTGATGGTAGTTACAGTCGCTATAATGAGAAACCTTGCCAGAATCTCTGATAATGTCAATTGACATGCGAAACATCCTTCATGCCGGCAGCTGAATTCAGATAGCTGAGTGCGTCTGCAAACGCATCTGTAAATCGGGGCAGAATTAAATCTGTGAAGACAATTCTTCTCCTATATCCAGCATTGAAGTCATAGCCTATAAAAGCTGCGCGCGTGAGAATAGGGACACATGCGTTATGAGTTACGTACATCATTAGATAATTATATATATCTTCATATTTAATAATTTGTAAAAATACAGAGTCCGCCTTCATTGACGCTTCTCTATGTACGTACCACAAGGTTTAAAATCAAATGGTTGAGTAGCAGAGTAAGTAAGCAAAGTAAAGTCATCCCTGTAACAGGTCGTGAAGGCCCATAGGGTTGTGAGACGTTGAGACAATCGGCTCAAAGATAGCGGTAAGGTTGTCAGACTTACGAGCCGGCCGCGCTTTACTCCCCATGAAAATTATTTAATTAATTCCTGCTACTGATTTCTGTTAGAGGCTGAGTCGACCCCAGGGCCATAGTGCGGCTGGAAGGCTTAGGTCAACTGAAAAAATCCAGTGACCTCATCGGGACTTGAACCAACGACCTTCCGGCTTGTAGCATAGCCCCTCAACCAACTACGCTAACTAGACACAAAGCTGAGTAATGCTACTGTAGAAAGTAAGCATAATTACAAAAAACAAAATATGGCCAATGACTGATCGTTCAGGAAACTCAAAATGGCGTACGTACAACATATACTTGTACATAGAGTATATTTAGAAATTTTATTTTATTTTCAAAACGTAAGAGTATTATTCTTGCTCAGAAGTTTTACTCCAGTTCAAGCAATATTTTATTTCCTGCAAAGGTTCAAGTAAGGCGAAAACGCATAGGACGAAGCCTTTCCTTACCTCCCACAGGCTCAATGCTAAAAATGGTAGTTTACGTTCGTCCGGAAACCTAATGTATGGGAAAGACTAGCAGCTGTGATCTTGTGTCCTTTACTTAAGAAGTTAAACAACATTTTTAACTTCCTTCGAAGAACTGGTTCCTATTTATTAGACTGCCAGAAGGGAGCCCCCTTCACATTCACAGGCTTGAGCAGGTCAGATGTAAGTATCTGTGAGGACAGCACAGGCACTTAGCTTCATAGACAATGAAAGCAGTTCTGAACTGATGGAAATATAACCAACACAGTGAGATATTTAAAATTTGTTGTTACGTATGGCTTATTTAACGCCGCTCTCACTAACTTTGAATATAGCTTCGAATTTCAGGATGATTTACGAACTGAGAGCGTACAGAAAGAGGGATCTTTGATTAATTTGAGGTATTACCCTTGGAGAACGAAGGAAAACCAAGAAAAACCTCAACCAAGACAGATTCTCCGGCAGAGGTTTGAACTGGTCAGCTCCCAAAGACAAGTCAGAATGGTTACCGCTTGAGCCAACTTGCTCGGCATCTTGATGATGATGATGATGATGATGATGATGGCGATGACGATGATGGTGGTGGTGGTGATATGGCACTGTAAGGTGAGTTTTCCTAGTTGGTATAAACAAAGACGCTTCGCTACTGATGCGGCCATACTTGTAGGGAATAACAAAATGTCCGTGTTTGGGAAGCATAGAGTGGGGCAAGAAGCTGGAAGGGCACAGTACATGTGAGGGAAAAGCGAGCAATAAGAACTCCCTAAGAATAGAAAACGTGAGGTATCATGGCATGAAGAAGAGAATAATGAACATACTGGTGCAAAATGAACTTATGTGTTTTGTTATGGTGGAAGTTTTATGTTTTGCTTCGAGGTAGAGTCCGGGCTTTTAATTTCTACTTAGATTATCTTCGTACTGCAGAATACGTCTAGGCATTCCGACAATGGTAGTGAACGTGAGGGCATCCCGGCAACCGACACAGCAAATTCACCCTAAATGGAATGGAAGTGATGTCGCTCTTTAATGTTCTAAAAATACCACTTAATTACTACATGAGGAGGTCTCATTCCCGTTTAAAAAGGTTAAAACATTTGACATTACATATTCTATGTTTACAGGGTCTGCCAATGGAAAACGATAGGCTATAAGGTGGAGAACCTGGCTTCGATTCCAGACAGAGGCAACAGACTTTTTTTCTTCTCCACAGCGTTCTGACCGGCTGTGGCCAAATCAGCCTCCTGTCCAATGGATACTGGGGGCAATTATCCTAAGGGGAAAAGGGGCCGAGGCGTGAAGCGAAGCACTCACCTCCATGTAGTGCAGACGTCAAGAATAGTGGAGCCATAACTCCACTCCTCCAGAGGTGTTCATGACATGGTAAATAATTAATTAATTAAACACAAGGACAATTTTGCCTTTTGCGTACCAATGAACAAGGTGCTCATATGCTATAGGCCAGACGTGGTCACACGTGCCCCGTGAGTCGAATTCTTCTCTTTTCATCATTACTACAGGTCGCGAAAGAAATAAGTAATTGTTTCAAGTGTAATTATTATGGGAACTACACTGCGTAGAAAGCTTTGTGCGCATAACCTACACTATTCAGCCTGTTTCAGTTGATCATCATATGAGCCTCAGATATTTGGCAAGTTTGGCCATCCCTGCTATATTCCATGAAACCTCTAATTAAAAAACGACTGCAACTAAACTCTATCTCATGATTTACATGAGTAATTAAGAAGAAAGCCAGATTTAGTCGGTCCCTCCGGGTCAGGAATCGAACTTGGGGCCTCCCACAAGAACTCAATTCTAATGTTCAATTGTAATGTAACTTGTGATATTCCTACAATGCCTGTGCAGAACTCCTGCTTAGTAACTTGAATACCCGGCCCTCTTTTAAATTTCATATAGATTTAACTTTTTTTCCAGCATGCGTACGGTCTTCAGGTGAATAGCCGGATCCTCTGTTATCAGAACGACCTAGACACTGCGTGACCTGAGTCCAATCGAACGGTGGTATTGTCGTGACATCTGTGAGGATGTAGGAGAATCGAGGATTAAGAGAGATGAGAGATGAAGCAGTTCAGTGGCGGGCACAGATTTTGAAATCTTTTATACCGTTCTCGACAATTTCTCGTATGATACGAATGTGGACAAAAAAGAGAAGGCCTTCAAGATTATGATAATAAAGTGGACAAGAACGTAGAAGCGTTCCAGATTATGATACCAATGTGGACAAGAACGTGGAAGCCTTTCAGACTTTTATATGAATGTTGGCAAGAACGAGAAGGCGTAACAGATTATGATACGAATGTGGGCAAGAACGTGGAAGCGTTCCAGATTATGATACGAATGTGGGCAAGAACGAGAAGGCGTTCCAGATTATGATACGGATGTGGGCAAGAACGTGGAAGCGTTCCAGATTATGATACGAATGTGGGCAAAAACGAGAAGGCGTTCCAGATTATGATACGAATGTAGACAAGAACGTGGAACCGTTCCAGATTATGATACGAATGTAGACAAGAACGTGGAAGCGTTCCAGATTTTGATAAGGATATGGGCAATAACGTGGAAGCGTTTCAGATTATGATACGAATGTGAACAAGAACGTGGAAGCGTTCCAGATTATAATAAGAATGTGGACAAGAACGTGGAAGCGTTCCAGATTCTGATACAAATGTGGACAAGAACGTGGTAGCGTTTCAGATTATGATACGAATGTGAACAAGAACGTGGAAGCGTTTCAGATTATGATACGAATGTGAATAAGAACGTGGAAGCGTTCCAGATTATAAGAATGTGGACAAGAACGTGGAAGCGTTCCAGATTGTGATACAAATGTGGACAAGAACGTGGAAGCATTCCAGATTATGATAGAGTGTGGACAAGAAAGAGAAGGCGTTCCACAGTTTGATACGAATGTGAACAAGAACGTGTAAAGCTTACTAGTCCACTAATAAATAAACGATTTCGAAACTGTGACAGGCATAATTTAAAGCAAAACTTTTAAATTTCTTTGCATATGTGGAAATTTACGACAAAACTGGCCGATTCAAATATGTGGTATCGTGTAAAGCACTTGGAATATAATAAATAACAATAAAGTAATGCGTGGATTACTTCTGTACTTAGGAGAGACAATGTTCGCTAAAATTGTCTCTGGTGGTGAACCATTTCAGAATTAAGTCTAAGTCCAGCGTTTCGAAGAGCGCTCAATTCATGCTGTTATTCTACCGAGTGCATTATCCAAGTAAGACCTAAATGCACCTGCTTTATTGAACTTTTCACATTACTAAGGTCCGGGTTATCATTTTGTTCCTTGGCACTACAGCCCCAGTAGGCCTAGGCCTACCTCCATGAACTTCTCCGTTCACTTCGGTTTTTCTAGATCTTACACATTCGGTAGCACTCCTTGGGCACGTGATCAGCTCGTCGCAAGGCCTCTACCTGTACACAAACACAGAAAAACGCACACACACAAACTAAACATCCATGTCCTGAGTGGGATTCGAACCCACGACCCCGGTTTCCAAGCGATCGAAAACAGTACATGCCTTAGACCGCTGGGCTACCGTGACCGGCCCTGGTTATTATTAATTAAGTTTATTTATAACACTTTACCAATAATATTTCAGTGCATTTTACGCTAATATTTTCATAACTTTCTCAATGGGCCTCAAATTGTAGACGGAAAAACAATAAAATATATAAATAGCAACCTGGTGGTCGGATAATTATATAAATCGTAAATAGTTTTAGGGATTGGATCTGATCTTTCAAGAGATTAAACAATTTAAATATTAAACAATAAAGTACTGCTTACGTGTAACTAAAATTAACTTGTGCCCATATTTGCGTAATACCAAATTTCCTCTGAATAAAATTCCAAGTATGGCTTCAAAACGTTGGAATATTACTGACCATTCAGTGTTACAGAATTATAAGGGAGTCTGCGATGTGTTATTTGGGCGGAATTACGCCACTGAATCTAGAATGTGTGAGTTGGGTGTGGGTGGGAGTGGTTGCTACTGCTAGTGGTAGTGGAAGTGAAGTCTACTGTAGATTGCTGTAGTCTGACATGCAAAATGCATAAGATTCACATCCCCCCTCCCCGGTTTCTCAGATCATCCCTATTCCCATTCTACCAATCTCTTTTCCACTCTCCCATACGGACCTCTAAGCCCGTCACACTCTGTAACGTCTGTGCTGATGAAAAACTGGTCCCTTCTTATCAATCTGTCTATTGCTCTTCAGCCCTCTGTTGGACCTTCTCCGCTTTTTTCAGTTTCGTAATCTTTTACACAGTCAGCAGGACTCCTTGGACGGCGGTCAGCCCGTCCCAAGGCATTTACCTACATACAAAACAACATGAACACAGAATAAACGCACACATACATCCATGCCACAAGTGGAATTCGAACCCACGATCCTAGTGTTAAGCGGGCGAAGACAGCTCATACCTTTGACCGCCCGGACACTGTGATCGGACTTCGCATATATAGGAGCTTCTGAAAGCAACTGAATGTACGTTTATCTGTCTTGGACCTTCCCTGTCCACAGCTCATACACGTACAGCTTAGATTGGGTACGAGTGCCTAATTTCCCCGTACAATGCAAATCAACCCACAAAGTGGCAACAAATGTTTCTCCAGTGAGTTCGTTTATAACCCGTCGCGTTCAACCACTGCCAAACATGGTGCGCAGAAGCTCCGACATGTTGAAACCACAAAGTCTGCCTCACAGCTAGAGGCTCACATTCCCGCAGTCTCAGTGGAATTATTTCCAGAGAATCATGATATCGTTAAGCAGTCAGCCTGTCAGGCAGCAGATGGTGGCCCACGACAATGTTCCCGTCCATCGCAGCCCTAACACTAACGCTGAAGTGGACTTGACACCCATGTTCGCGGATAGCGCCAAAAGGTGAGGGTTGTGGGCGATAAACACACACTCAAAAGTAAGACATGCTTCGTCTGCCCACAGAATGTTATGTAAAGTGAGCTTATCCACAGAGGATGACAGTCTGGGAACAGATGTGCGCTCCGTGAGTACTGGTATGGGTGGATCTGATCGTCGTGAAATACTTCGATGACCCTCACTTGGGCCAGTCCAAATTCCCGTGCTATGTCGAATGAGATTCTCCACGGCTTTCATTCGACAGCTGAAATTATGATATCTTCATTGCCTGGTGTCAGTACACTCCGTGGGCGACCTGCATTCACATGTACCATAAGCGTACTTTATTACGGCATTCAACATATCTGCCGCCGGGCTTTCTTCCGAACTCATTCCGTCGTGAGCACGTCCTTACAACCTATTTCTATAATATATATTTAAATATCATCCTCAGGCAGTATTTCCAGACATTTGCCATGTAAAGTATTAACTAATTAACACACAAATTTACACCTAATTAAGTTACGTTCGAAATACAATAACAGGTAGAATATAACTATTTTAGCAGTGATATTTCATAAAAGCAAAATTATCGAAACGTCCTTGAACACATAAGTCTTTTTTAAATGTTATGCACTCTCAAGAATCTATGCCTGGAGTATACAATGCACGAAAATTAAATCACTTATGTTTCTGTGCATCCGATTACAACAGTGACGACTTTGCGCGTTCTGGGTTGCGTCGATCTATTAATTAGCAGTTTTATATAAAAAACAGTCATTGGGCTTCGTCGTTGCAATAGAAGTTTTACTGCAGCATTGTTTGTAGAAAATAAGAAAAGGAATGTTTAAACCATTCAGCAAGAACCAGAACTCTCGAAAATAAGACAGTGGCTGTTATCAGTCTGGGGTCGTACAGTGAGACACAAAAACAAATTACGCACAGTCTCCGAGAACGAATAAGGGGCTAATTTCAAAATCCAATATAACGACAGTTCAAATTTGCCATTTTATATGAAGAGAATTATTCGCCACAAATTTTTCCCATGAGAACACTCAACAAAAGATTTTGCCATCCAGTTTTGGAACTTCATCGGCATGGCATGCCTCGAGGAAATGAAACATCTGTAAATGAGGCTTTGGACAAATAGTGGCTGGAAACACTTACCCACTACGTGCAGATATCCGAACTGGGTCTTGGCGGTAACAGTGTTGATCTGGCACATATAGCGGCCCTTGTCTTCCTCCTGGACGTTGCTGATGTGGAGGAACCAAGTGCGATGTTTGTCATGTGTCACAGAAATACGGGGATTCCTCGTGATCACGTGGTTGTGCACTGTCAGTATTGCAGACTGTTCGAAGTGCATCCACGCAACCTGCAAAGAAGCCTCTGTCTCACTATTGGTACTTGCTTTCCATGTTAGAAAGTAACCCTTCATACACTGTATATTTTGACAAGTAACAAGATTTACTTCATTTGTTTATTTGAGGGCGCTTCTCTCCCCACAGTATGTAGCGTCACATGCCAGGATGGTCGTTATGAATGGGGAATGATGTGGCGTTGGACGCCTCTTTAAGGCAACTTCTCTTTGTTTGTTTTTTTAATGGGTAGTACAACCACGACACCTTACATAAAGCAGCCAGTCCGTAAGTAAGATCTTCGCGGCTTTCATGCAAGAGTATTCACTGCGCAAACGCGTCTGTCTGAGCAACTTCACAACTTCTCGAACTTACAACCTCTTGCACGTAACTGCGTGGATGTAAGTGAGAAGTTTATGGAGAATGGATAATGTTACGTAACTCAGCGTTTTGTAGAAGGTAATGATAATACTGGTGATGATAATGATGATAATGGTCGTGCGGTCTGAGACCATCTTCGAATAGCTCGAAAACTGCAATCGTGGCCTCGAATCCCGCTTGAGGCTCTCACCTTCCTGTATCTCGTGTTGTACAACGCATGCAAAAACCTTTCTAAGGTCAAACGCCCCGGCCCAAGCAGTTCTGCCAACTGCCTGTTAAGTTTCAGTGTTTCAGGTGTTGATTTTACATGGGAACATGACAGAGTGCCTAATCCGAAAACAATGAATAATAGCAATAAAGTTACCATCATTTAACGTAATCGGAGGGCACTCGGTAGCGTAGTTGGTTGCGGTACTATGCTACAAGCCGGAAGCTCGCGGGTTCGACTGCCGATGAAGTGGATTTCTTCAATTTACCTAATCCTTCCAGCCGCACTATGGCCCTGGGTTCGACTCAGCCTCTAACAGAAATGAGTACAAGGAATCTTCCTGGGGGGTAAAGGGCAGCCGGCGCGTAAGGCTGACAACATCACCGCCATCTATGAGCCTATTGTCTAGATAATGTGGGACTCTCCACGTCTCTAAACCTTATAGGTTTCCATGGCCTGTTACAGGGAAACCTTTACCTTTTACCTTTTTTATTTAACATACCGTATTTACGCATGTATAGGCCGCGTGCGTGTATAGGCCGCAGCACAATTTTCAGATAGAAATTATAGAAAAAATAATTTTCTTGGAATATTATTTCAGGAGTAGAAATTATTCCGAAATTTGGCAACGTTTAACATTCCTAAGTTCGCAACTAGCGAAAATAACGGTACCGCTCGGAACAAAGGCATTGCGGGGGAGAGTTATAACCTTTTCGCCTTTACTTGACTTGACTGGTTAGTTCTGAGTGAAACATGGGTCGAGTAAGAGCAGGTTATACGGCTAAATTTAAACTTCAAGTGGTGCGTTACGCACAAGAACACGGAAATCGAGCAGCAGGGAGAAAATTCGACGTTGACGAAAAAAATGTGCGAAGATGGATACTAACAAAAGATGCCCTTTAAAAAACGTCAAAAATATCGACCTTTCCGCGGAAAGAAAGCTAAATTTCCAGAACTTGAAAATAAACTTTTGCGATACGTGCGTAATACACGGGCGGATGGATTTTCAGTGTCTGTGGAAATGATTCAATTTGAAGGCCTCAAAATAGCGGACAGAATGAAAATTCCTCGTAATGAATTTAAGGGAAGTTACGGATGGGCAAGGCGCTTTATGGCCCGACATGATCTTGTAATTCGGCGACGGACGTCAATAGCGCAGCGCCTTCCCGACACATACCAGGAGAAACTGCTTGCATTTCAAAAACATGTCCTGAAATTAAGAAAGACGCACAACTACACCATGGGAGCTATTGGAAATGTTGATGAAACTCCTGTGTTCTTTGAAATGCCGGGTGAAAGTACAGTGAACAAAGCAGGCGAAAAAACAGTGCATGTGCGGACTGCAGGAGCAGAAAAGCAGCGGTGTACCGTAATGCTTGGTATCACTGCTGATGGAAACAAACTACCACCATTTGTAATCTTCAAACGCAAAACATTGCCGAAAGAAAAGCTTCCACCGGGAATTTTGGTGAGAGTTCAAGAAAAAGGATGGATGACAGAAGAGCTCTATCTGGATTGGTTGAAATCAGTGTGGTTTCGGCGCCCAGGCGCACTTTTACGTCAGCGGTCAATGTTAGTGGTTGACAGTTTTCGAAGCCATTTAACTGAAAATGTGAAAGTGAAGATGAGGCAGGAGAAAAGTGATATGGTTGTGATACCAGGGGGGATGACTGGCATGTTACAACCACTTGACGTGTCAATAAACCGTCCTTTCAAGTCTCATTTGCGGCGCTTTTACCGGGACTGGAGATGCGGTTCCACGGAGATGACGCCGACTG
Source organism: Cryptotermes secundus (assembly GCF_002891405.2). Taxonomy (NCBI): domain Eukaryota; kingdom Metazoa; phylum Arthropoda; class Insecta; order Blattodea; family Kalotermitidae; genus Cryptotermes; species Cryptotermes secundus. Next base: position 52,881 of record NW_019724757.1, read on the forward strand.
GACGATTGAAGAAACCTTCATTAAGTCAAATGTGTGAGTGGATTGTGGCTGCATGGAACACCATACCAGAAGAAATGGTTTCCAAAAGTTTTAAAGTCACATCCATTTCCAACGCAATGGACGGGACTGAAGATGACGCTGTATGGCTGACATCACCTGACAGCGAAACTTCGAGCGAGAGCGACATCGACAGTAACGAGTCAAGTGATGAACAGTAATATGGTTCAATTACCGTGGACCAACTTCAGAAAGTGTCGCATAATTTATTCATGCGATGCGAAGCATGTTTGCAAGCAGAAGGGGGTCACTTTCAGCACCTGTTATAAAGCACGGTAAGTTTGTGTTATCTTTTTACAGTATTCTTATAAATGTGTGCATGTACAGAAACTGATGTAAGGGTATCAGCGACACGACTGCACTCTCGCTAGCGGGGAGGGGCACAGTAGTCGCGGAGAAACGTTCCATCCGCTCTACGCTGCTGCCCCGGTTTCCTCGATCTTTGAACATCCTGAATTACTAATTATGAATATATTTTTTTTAAATGAAGTGTGATTTCGAATATTTCGAATATAAGCCGCACCACAGTTTTCCTCTTGAATTTTTGGCAAAAAATGTGCGGTCTATACATGCGTAAATACGGTAATCGATATAAGCAATTATATAAACAAGAAAATGGGATGGACTGAGCATACGGAATTCTCGTCGGGAAACTTCTTGTAAAGCAGACAAACTGAACCGAAAATAGGAGGCACGGGAAGCTACTCTTGAGTACACCTTTCAGAAGTGTGCTGTTTCTTATCTTCCTTCCTGTACGTATGTATCGTCGATGCCAGACGACAGTCAGTTCACACAACAGCACACTAAATTACAGCTTACAACCCCTACTTAAAAATAATTAGGAGGAATGATGAGTAATTCTATGCCCCTCATTCCTCAATGTAAACCTGGTTGTCAAGTAGCATATCCCATTATCACAGATGTCAGGTTCCTGATAATACAGCATCACTCCTGGCGAAGAGTAGATGTCACAACCAGAGGGAAATGTAACGAGTTAAGGTAGAACATATACAATTTTTACCGTAAACGCAACAATATTTTATTATTTATTTATTTAGCACGCAGTACATGAACCACGCAGTGCAAGGAAGTACACAATGTAAACGGCACACATTAGCCACTGGCTCCCGACAACATGAAAGAAGAGGGATCTGCTCTCTAGGAGAATGGTAACATTACTATACTAACATGGCGAGCCAGTGCAGCGAACAGCGAAGACATCTGACGAAGCCTGTGCATGGTCTACTGCAGTAACAAACACAAAATTACGTACTTACAATTTATAACATTTTGAAAGATAATTTTTAAATGTAAAATTGTGGATTTATGGTCTAATTATTTAATTAGGTTTAATCTATCGCTATGTATACGACTGTATCAAATGCACGATTTTTATTCTGATTTTTATTCTTATTTTATTGTATTTTACTATTAATTTTAACCAAGGTGTAGTGTAAGTTTTCTATAGATTGTGAATTGAATAGGAACTAACTTGTACGAACCATTTCGAAAAATGGGAATATTAGCGTTTCAGTTAGGTATAGTACGTGAGAAACTTGCAGCACCTGAAGATGATCCATTTGAGGTCGAAACATGCAGTGCATGCCATATAAATAAATTAATTAATTAATAATAAAATAAAATATTGTTGCGTTGACCGTAGAAATGATATATGTTCATTGTATATACGCAACAGGATGCAATCCTTAAAAACTGAATTACGGTAGACTGAGCTGGCTCAAACTGGAATCCAGTCGAGAGCAACTTTGAGCCTTCGTGTTGTATAATAAGGAAGAGACACTGAGGCCACGGAGAGGGGTCCCATGGAAGGCAGGGGTTTCCCTTTCTGTGCCCACTGTTAGTTGTCCCCAGCCTCTCGCAGGGAGGGGGGGGGGACGTAACAACTTGAAGTACTGCTGAAATCTTCTCGGTGGGTCAGCCGTGTCAATTTTGAATTTAAAATCAACGTTTCACAGACCTCCTCTGTGGCCATTATCAGGGCCAAGACCGAGGAGATCTCTGAAACTTTGCTTTTTAACTCAACACTGACACGGCTGATAGCCCGAGAAGATTTAAACATATTTATGCGCAGTGTAGGCTTCAAATCTTATAAAACTTGAGGTTCATTTGGAAAGGGTCGACATATGAAACTTCTGTGTACTAGTATAGAAGCTGGCGTGAATAAATTCTTCCGTATTCATTTTGGCTCACTGTGTAAATGAATCTTCAAGGAATGCATCCTGTCGCGTTAACCTATACTTCGTTTTGTTTTCCGTCTCAACACAAAACTACCAAATCTTATTCACATTTACTGTTTATAATGAGTTTATTAGTTCTGATAGTATGACGATGTCCTATATGTTTCAGCTTATAACACACGACGAAGCTAGATGCAGCAACGGGAGAGGTGGATAAAGTTAAAAAATAAAGAAAACCTGACCGTGAAAATCAAAGAATAAACGTTATAGAACGTCGCAACAAGTGATTCCAAACAGTGCAGCTCCTCCATAAGGAAATCAAATGGGAGTAGAAATAAAACACGCCCGATCACAATCAAAACAGCACCTGTAGATAACTACATATTATAATCTTATAATTGCAATAATGGATACCAAACATAAATAATGTTTATATATAACAATAATTAGGCACGACAGATACCATGAATACAAGGAACAACAATTTAATTCATTCTATGGGTGAATTTCATAACTTAAAATTTTATTTTATGCTATTATACATATCTTTATGTATATCTCTAGGCATCCATTTAAATGTAGAACTTTTATCTCAATTTTAATACATTTATGAGACTTGTATTAATTCAGACGAAGTGTTGAATGTATTAACTGTGTGGAAAGTCGGGCAAATTGATAATGGCTATTCTATTGTAATATGTGAATTCATATAAAGCGCAATTCAACCAATTGAACAACAGGACGACACTAAAGAGCCCTAGTCATCAACCGACGGAACCAGGAGGTGGTAGATATTCAACTTCCTTTAAAGAGAGGCAGTATAAAAGCCACGAACTAAATAGTTCTAAAATGTAAGAAAGTTTCTTAAACTCTTGTAAGTAAACTAATTATAATAATTTATAATTTTTTAAATAAATTCAGGCATATCTCTGCAGTTGTTAAAGGCTAATCTTTTATATTCATGACATTGTAGTGACTGTATGTATGTATGTATCAAAAATACCCAATCACATTGTAACAGTAGCTTCCGCAAGTATTGGTATCTCCTTCTGAAGATGGTCGCTCCGACCGAAACATGTCAAGAATGAAAGATTAAAAGGGAAAGAAAAAAAACATTTATCAATCACACTGGACGGAGCTGATAACCTTTTACAAGATGACGAAGATTGTACAACTGAACGAAATGCATATTTTCTGTCATGTCCGATTTCGATATGATACACAATGTTAGACAATTTAAGCTTCATTTAATCAGGGGTTAAAATGGGCTGATGCAAACCAGAATTCAATTAGCTCTATAGCTCTTTATATGTATATATATAACACTAGAGAAAAGTGCGTCATTACATGGAATATATTTCAGTAAAAATTTATGGCCAACTTCTTAAAAAATAAAAGAATCAGGAGGGAAATAAAAAAGTCTTAATCTCTAGTCAGAACATCTTGTTTTATGAGGTGCATTGATTCTTACAAGCACTCAAAAGTTTTCTGTATCAGGAAGAAATAAAGGAGTGAAGGAATCTGCTGAGTAATTCCAAGATATACAGGTATATATATACACAAATGCAAAACATCCATAACCATTGCTTCAATTCAATGCTAGAAATTCTGTTTCCAGATTTTAAAACATTTCATTATTCCCGTTAAATGAACATTCAGAACAAAATTCAGCTCTTTATCTGAATTTTTGTCCTCAACTTTTCTTCTCCGTCAGCTTTCAGTTTCGGTGCGCTAGGGAACACGCCATTATCATTTCTACAATACTGTAACAAGCTTCTGTTTTTATGTTCATCTTTATGTTTCGAAAGTTCTCCCTTCGAGAAGTGCTCCTTAAGAAACTTTGGTTATCAAAGACAATTGACATGTTTGGAAAATGGGAACACGTAGAAATAAACATATATTTTGTTCAAAATAATTGTTTCAAAAATAGTTATCACAGTACATGTGTTACGTTCAATAACGTCTCATTTAACAAATGTAAAATGTATAAGACATACGAATTCACGACTACACAGAAAGTCCATCCCAACCCAACCCAACACACGGTAAGAAGTACAGATCTAACATCAATGTTCTCAAGACTATAACGATTCTACGCATAAAATGTATCAGAGTGCCTCATGGAAATATATTTCAGAATAGGAGTAAGAGAGAAGCCGATCACAGTGGCCCCACGGTCTAAAGCATGAAATGTCTTCGCTCACGAAAACACTGGGATCATGAGTTCGAATCCCACTCGAATAATGGATATATTTGCTTTCGTTCTGTGATCATGTTGCCCTATACAGAAAGTGGCCTTACAACGAGCTGATCACCAGTACTAGGAACGCTTTCAGCTGTCTGCGAGATAAATTTCAAAATTAATTCTCAATAGGGGGACAGGCCAGAGAGACTAAGGTGTCAAGGATGAAGAAAAGACACATACACTACAGCGAACCCAAATTGAGTTCACATTTTGGAAGAGTAACATCAGCTCCGGGAAACAATCACAAGAGAATAAAATAACTTGAAAGTATCAGACACCTTCGGACGATACTCGAGGGACACAGTACAAAACAAAGAAATAAAATAGGCTGAAAATTACGAACATAACTATGGATAAAAGGTAATCACACCTGATAAATTCTGTAACCAGGATACGAAAAGACAGAAACCATATTCGTAAAGTTGAAAAAGTGAAACAGCATGACCAAGATGTAGACTGGAAAGTCAGTTTAGCTTTCGAACTTCGGAATGACATTCAAAGCATCCCATACTCGCGAAATGAGCCCTTCTGAATTATTTAAATCCGTGTGGTCTACTGCAGAGCCACAGTCCATATATATATAATTCTCCTATAATTTCCGTTCCCATGAAATCGGCTGATTTTTTAAATTTTCTTTTTCATCAAAGAAATTACGCAAGAAATAAAATAAAAATCGCAAGAAATACTTGTACAGTGGCTGACGAGAAGCGGTTACAACGTCTTCATATCTCTGCCATGGCTGCTATAACTTTCAACCCGTAGGTAGGCAATGTCAGAATTACAGGAAGTGTGAAACAAACCAAGTGTGGGGAAGGAACGAGGGTTTATGTGTGGGAAGATTTGCAGCAGTGGTTGTAAACAAAATCGTAAGTTTCCGTCACATTTTTCCCCGTCGCCGTGTCTGAGCTGGCTCCAAGGATTCTTGCTGAACACAAGATAGGTTTCTCTAAAAGAAAATCTGAAAATTCCTAACCTAAAAGCCTATATTGCTACCCTCTTCACATGATAATGTTGTGCCTTCCAACACATGACAAAATAAGTAAGAGTTAAACAGAGTTTTAATTGTCAACACATACACCCTGAGACCTGAATGCAAGATCAATACATTTTTTTCACTTTTTGTGTGAAATTGGGGTTTGGACAGACTGCATAACGAGAGCAAGTTTTGCTATGTGGACACATTTCAAATTGTAGATTTTATTCCCCAAATATGAATAATGCAGTTGTTATTTGGTCTATAAAAGCGAAATTAACGACCGTGTGGTTTCGTTGCGCTGACCACGCGACACCCTCTATCCGCAAAAGTTGGCACTAACTTCGCTGACAAGCGGCGGTCGCTCGGTCGGTATAGTTCGCTTGCGGGCTACAAGCCATGGAGTATGCAGTTGTTATTATGCGCAGAAGCTTGAAGAAGCAGGCATTTTACTTACAGAACAGTGGGCTGCATTATCCGATTTAAAATGTCCACCTATTCCTACTGCACGTATGAGTATGTTATAGCCTATTTCATATCAGTTTCGCATCATGTTGCACTTTTGAGGAATATTCAATTCAAGTCAATTCATTTAAATTCTTTATATTTTACGTGCCGAGTAAACAGCTCCAGGGCCATTTACAGACACAGCACTGTAATAATTCAATTCAATTTCAGTTCTTTATTATTTATGTGCCGAGTCAAGAGCTACAAGGCCAATTACAGACAGAGCACAGTGTCGATACACGTAATTACATTATTGACATACACAACATAAAGTCAAAGACAAATTACAGGCAAGCGGTGGAAGAAAACAAATTAATACAGACAAGTAAACAAACATAATTATAATAATAATTTCATTACCATAAATCTAAGTTGTTATTGAGAAATGAGAAATGAAGCGTATAAATATTTAATTGAGAAATAAAAAGTATAGGTACTCAGAGAGGATAATAATAATAATTCAGCTTAATTGTTGTTTATGATCATGCAAATAATAGTAACAATAATAATAATAATAGCATATTATAAAAACGATTGAGGAGAACGTTCCTGGCTCCGAATACGTCAACGTCCCCGCAAACAACATCAGCAGCTGCTGCACATCTAGCAGAAGGACAATTTTTACATGAGGATCAGATATTGAACAATGCAAAGTCTCTGCTATACCGAGCAGGAACTCGGAGACCAACAATTTCCAGAACAGAAGGGCAGAATTTCGAGCCAAAATAAACGTGAATAAGAAAGAGAGCATCAAGGCGATGTCTCCTAGTACGTAAACTGTGCAATTGTAACTCCTCAAGAGCAAGAGAATAATTGTAATGGACTTGAGCATAGAAACGATTAAAACAGAGAGCCCCAAACCTCTGCTGGATGCGTTCCAGCTGTTGGCATCAGTTGACATAATTGAATTCCAGACTACGGACGCATATTTAAGCTTAGGTCTAACCAATGGAGTGTACAATTTGAGCATACAGTCTAGAGATGAGGAATTGAAAGTAATGTTACAAACTAGACCCAACAGTTTAACACAGTGAGAGAAAATGTAATTGACCTGGTCATGGAAATATAGCTTAGCCATCAATAAACACTCCCAGGTCTTTTATAGAATCGGTCCGGGCTATAGACGATTGACAAAGTTTATAATCGTAGATCAGTACGTTGGTTTTCCTGGAGAAGGATATAACTTTAGTTTTACTGATGTTGAGTTTCATACAGTTAGCAATGCACCAACCTTGTATAGAGTTAATGTCAGACTGAAGTAGACAGCAGTCCTGAGGAGATTTAAGGGCCCCCATACACACACAGTTTGGCCTTCCGATCGACCTTACAGGCAAAAACTTTGACAGTTTACCCCCTCCCTTTCCTCCCCATACACGCCCAGATAAAGCGGCAGGCTTCATGCCACAATCACGGTCTTCCAGCCTATAATGTTGAGTCACACACGTCACGTGCTACGGTCCTGGAAGCAGAACTGACGGACTGATGGGTTTCCCACAAGCCAGCAGTCCAAACGATTGGCCGGCCGCACCACACACGTCAGTTTTGCCTTTCAGTCTTCAACTGTGCAGGCCGAACTGGAGGCCAAACTGTGTGTGTATGGGGGGCCTAACGGCTCGATAAATTTTGATATCGTCAGCAAAAATACTCAGAGAAGACAATTGCATTGCATATGTCGTTAATGAGAATACTGAAGAATAGGGGCCCCACAACAGATCCTTGAGAAGACCGGAGGGAACTTCAAAAGTTGAGGAAAGAACATCTGAAACACGCACCTGAGGTTTCCGGTTGGATAGGTAACTGCGAAACCAATTTACATATCCACCAGAAAGCCAAAAGCACTAAGCTTATGAAGGAGAAGAAGAATAAGAGAATGTGGGACAATGTCGAATGCATTGCTCAGATCAAAATAAATGGCATCAGCTTGTCTCTGAGAGCCGACTAAAGGAAATGAAATCAACATTAGTTATCAAATCGATGCTGGTGGATTTAATTTTAAATAAAGCGTGCCGATAAGGTTTAATTTTAGATTTTAGAAAACGCGAAACATGGACATGAATAACATTTTGGAAAAATTACTGAGAAGGAATATTGGCTTGTACCTGTTTAGAACAGAGGCGCTTCTCAACTTCATTTTGAGAACAGGAACAAATGCTACTTGCTTCCATATGGTGGGAAAATGCTGAGATGAGTTTAGATTTAAGATGTGTTTAAGAATAGGTACAAATGTATCAGTACAGTCCTTAATAATGAATCCAGGGATGTAGTCGACTTCCAACAGATTTAGATGGTCTCAGGTGCTTAATGGCTTTTATAACACCCAAATCGGAAACAGGCGCTAAAGGTAAGAATTCGGAAGATGACAATAGGTTGGGGCAGGCAACAGGACAATAAGTGTTGTACACTGATTGAAAATGCTTCGAAAATTCATGAGAAACATCATTAGGTCTGATTAAATGCTTACCATCAACCTCAAGCTGGATGGAATTAGAATTGTTTTTCCTAAAGGAGCCCACATATTTCTAGAATTGCTTGCGTCGCGACTTTAAATTTTCATCCACAGATTTCAAACATCTTAGCCTGCCAGACTTAAGAGTAACTTTAACTATCTTACGACAGAAAGAAAAATTTTGGTCAAGAGAGTCGGATTTTTTTTAAGCGTCTGCAAAAATAATTCTTTTCCATAATATAATAACGTTGAATACCAGTGTGGCAATTTCGAATTAGGGCTTGTAATATCACGGATAATTGTATGTTCTATGGCATCTCGAACAGCAACATTGAGGCAGGCGACAGCAGAATCAACAGAGGTAGTAACATACATACAAGGCCAGTCAAAATTTGCGAGAATATTATAAAGCAATGCATAATTCCCAGATTAGAATTACGGTATGAATATACGTACATAATTTTGAATAAAAGTGGCAAAGGGCAGATAAATATTGATAATCAGAAGGGGATGATAATTGTCAGGCTTTATAAGCCCAGGGTCGACAGGAGTCATACCTATGTCGCTTAAGTTTGAAATAATCAAATCAAGTAGATTGCTGCTACCGACAGTACCAATGCATTTGTTAAGATTAAGAAGACACGTGGAGGTGTAGGTTGCATCTCCCTTAAGTTCAGAGTAATAATGGGAATTGAACTACAACAATAATAATTCAATTCAATTCTTTATTATTTATGTGCCGAGTCAACAGCCGCAAGGCCAATTACAGACAGAGCACAGGGTACATATGTACAAGTAATTACACTATGGACAAACACTACATAAAGTCAAAGAGAAATTACAGGCAAGCACTGGAGGAAACACAATAATGCAGCCAAGTAAACAAACAACAATAATAATTTCATTAACATAAATCAATAATGCAGACAAGTAAACAAACAAA